>NC_067451.1:30932500-31232500 GCF_025434085.1 Hippocampus zosterae
CACCAAGTATAGACATACCAGATGACTCTCGCAGGAAATCACAGTTTGAATTCTGACAAGCTGTGAATTATTGACTCCCTTTCTGGATGCTAATTTTAAAAAAAAACAACAACAACAACAACAAAAACATGAAAGTTCATCTCACAGGACCTCATGGTGTAGAGAATGGTTCCATTCTTCATAATGCGAAACAGTTTGTTGGGCGCCGTCATGTTATGGGCCACTGACTTCTTGCCGTTTCTGAAGAAGGTGTCTGGCGTCCAAACTTTGGTCACCATCAAGTTGTTCAGCCTCAAAATCTCAATCGGGCCCTCATACATTAACCTGCGGTCCACCCACGTCTGTCGAAAGAACACGTCCATTGTGTACTCCTAACACATGAAAACGGACAAACAAGGCAAAAATCTGTTGACATTTTCAATTTACCGGTACTTTGTTGACTGGGGCTGATGGTACACTGCTCAAAAATAAAGGGAAAGTAACCCCTCCCCCCAAGCCTGATCTCAATGAACAAAATGCTGCAGTTCAAAATGTTATTTAAACAACATTTTTATGAAAACTAAGTAATGTACCTGATCCGGGGTACGCCACAGGACTTTGCCTGGCCCTTTTATCGTTAATGCTCGCAATATTATACTAACAGTAACTAGCAGAAGATGGCATATTCTCAGTTGAACAATTTAATGGATGCCAGAAGGATTGAGACATGGTCGTGGAGCCCTTTTCGGCCCAATGCGGAAGAATGTCTAATCCAGGGGTCTCCAAATCCAGTCCTCGGGAGCTCCTTTCCAGACAGTTTTAGATGTTTCCCTGGCTGCAACACACCAGATTCAAATGAGAGATCGATATAAGGCTAATGATAAGCATGCTGATGATCTGATCGTTTGAATCAAGTCCGTTGGAGCAAGGAAACACATCAAACAGGCTGGATAGGGGCTATCAATGGTCTCATCTGTTCGGTTCTGTCTCGCCCGTATGACATTTGTGTGATTCGTTGGTCTTAACTGTTTTCAGCCGGAAACTGTGCAAGGGTCCAAATAGATAGGAAGACGGCAAGACGCATAGCCAGGAAAAGGTCACAGTGACACAACAGCCTAGCTAAAGTCTTACTTATGTACCAAAGAGGCCCGAACAAACATAACATCCACCCATCCTTCCATTTTCTGATCCGCTTATCCTCACAAAGGTCGCAGGGCATGCGAGAGCCTATCCCAGCTGTATCGGGGCAGTAGGCGGGATACATCCTGAACTGGTTGTCAGAGGAAACCCAACTTGTTAATGTACAGTGAAGTGGATTCAAATTCATATGCAAATGCAATCAGACAGATCCAACTGCTGTACATTGCCTCGAGACAAGTCAAACTGAAGTTCTCTCTCAATCTCAGTCAAAATCATCAATGCGTTTGTCAACCAAGAACTGCCGACACACTCCAACCACATGAGGCGTTTTCACACACCAAAAGGAACCTCCGGTCCATATGAGACGGAAATGGTCTGAGAATGGTTGTGAGTGATTTTCTGACAAGTCGGACAGAGAAGGCCATGCGTCTTCTGTTCTGTACTGTACAAAGGAACAGATAACGGTTCTGTTGTTGGGTCGTATGCCTTCCATGCTCTTGACACTGTGTCGGGCCATGCAACAAAGGCTTCTGGCCATGGTGCGTATGGATGAGCTGCATTACATTTGCAAAGGGTCGAGCATAATACTGTATGTCCCCAGTGTTGTTCCCTCAACAACAATAAAAATGACGAGAAAAGGAAGAGCCTGTTTCTTCTATTTCTTCTTTTTCTCGGCGGACAGTGTTGATACAATACAATGATTCTTCGTGTGTGGTATTGAGTGGCTATATTTTTACTCTGGCTCACTCTAGTGGCACGCAAAAGAATTACTGCCCAAGTACAGTTCCGTTGTATTTCAGTTTTTGGAACATTTTTGCTGTATTTTAGTTCAGTGTTAATGTTCAAGTTGTGCATCATGTTCCACTGACTAGCAATAATTTGGATTGCATGACACTTTCATCGAGCATGCTACCGTATTTTAATGTTAATCCTTTTGGCGGTACTTGAAGCACCTACAATTATTCTGGTGGCACCTGGCGTAATGCGCACTTGCCAATTTTATATCATCATCTGTGGTTTCTGTCAGATTTTTAAGATTGGTTAAGACGTAAAATATCGGCATGCATGCACCCCACTGAACTGGACTAGTGATATCCCAGAAATGCAATTGACTGCGATGATTCCCTGTTTTTTGAGCAGTGAATGTGAATGAAATACAATATTTGAAGTTGTAATCATTGCAGTGCATACCATTTCAACATCTGAGACAGGACCAAAACTTGTCACATAAATGTCTGTCTTGACCTCGGTCACGGGACCTGATGAGACAGTAAATCACACGTTCAACTTAAAATGCCCCTCAAGTTGCATTCATTCATTCATTCATTTTCCGAGCCGCTTGATCCTCACTAGGGTAGCGGGGGGTGCTGGAGCCTATCCCAGCTGTCTTCGGGCAGTAGGCGGGGGACACCCTGAATTGGTTGCCAGCCAATCGCTGGGCACACAGAAACGAACAAGCATTCGCACTCACACTCACACCTAGGGACAATTTAGAGTGTTCAATCAGCCTGCCACGCATGTTTTTGGAATGTGGGAGGAAACCGGAGTACCCGGAGAAAACCCACGCAGGCCCGGGGAGAACATGCAAACTCCACACAGAGAGGCCGGAGCTGGAATCGAACCCGGTATCTCTGCACTGTGAAGCCGACGTGCGAACCACTGGTCTACCGGGCCGCCCAAGTTGCAATTCAGTAGTCTTATTCACACTTTATATTTGCTGTAAACACACTCAATCTTCTCATAGGCCTCCAGTTTGTCAGGATGAAGTCAAAAGGCGTGCACTCAGCCGCATCAGCCTAATGGCTGTAAAAAAATGCTTGTAAAACATAATCCTGTTTGATTTTTCCCCTCCAGTGATTGAATGCGGACTTGCTTGAAGTCTTTACTGCGGGGATGAGCTCCAGTGTGGATGCGCCATAATGCAATGACACCATGTACACGCACAATGGTTTCGGGCATGCTTGAGAAACAAATCTGCACTTTTTTTCGCCCTTCAAGTGTACATTAAGCATTTGTCCCGCAACGCGATTATATAACCACATTGGGTGTGAACGTGGGAGATTATATGGGATAAAAGTGTGATATACTGTTTAACATAGTGTGGGTGGTGATGTCCCGTTTGGAGGTCGAATTAAGCCACGGTGGGAGGGAAGTCGTCACAAAGTTCCAAAAGGTTCACTGCGTCATTTATTTCATTTATACAATTTTATTTATATGCTTCCTTCAAAGTAAGTTACTCTTGACTTCGGTGTCTGTCGGCAGGAATGCGTGCGTTGTTCTTAAGAGTGAATCGTGGTAGAATCTAAAAGAATTGTACCTCCGAATCCAGGTCTCAGCCTGTTATCGTAACCGTCCAGAAGTCGGTCTAAAATCCGCGTAAAATTCTCCGGATAGATCCTTTCATCCTTCCTTGTCTGTCCCGTGGCGCTCTTAACACTAGACAGGAAAACAGAACAATCTCGAGATAACAAAAAAAAAAAGAAAAGAAAAAGACAAAAACGAAGAAGTTGTGGGACTCACCACGTCGTCAAAAAGAAAAAGTGGAGGAGAGTCATACAAATAAAAACGGTGCGCATCGCCGTCACCATCTCCTTCGTATTGGCAGAAATCATGTTCGCATGCCATACTTCAAGCTTCTTCACATCTCCTCGCTTCCAGGTGCCTCTTCGGGGAGGAGAATGAGGTGAGGTCAGATGGAGCGGCGCACGGAAGCAGCAAGTTCTGCCAGCCGCTGTCGCCTCGGACGCGCCTCCCTCCAGCCTGAATTTCAGCTGCTCCTCCTTTTCTTTACATTTGCAAATCCGCCTTCTCCTTCACTCACTTTGCTTATACGTGCCACCCTACCTTGCTTACATCTTGCCTGTGCTGTTTTTTTCCTCTCTGAAACATGCTTTGGTCAAACATTGCTTTACACGACCCTGACATTCACAACATAACGGAAAGTGGCAATGATCCGAATATTTCTTCGTCCTCTCAACACTCAGCTCAGCATTTGGAGCTTCCTGACAATGTGGCCGTGACCTCTCCTGCAGCTTTCGATGTTATAACATTGAAGGTGTCCTCCCGTCTGCGTTTCTTTGCAAAACGTTATCCTGATGTAAAAGGTGGCAGGGAAATGCAGATACTTGGGCTGTACTCTTGTACTGTATGTTCTGTCATTTGAAAATGTTCAAGAAACACAATAAGCAGCATGGTGAAGTAGAGGTAAGCATGTCTGCCTCACAGTTGTGAGCTTCTGCGTTTGAATCTCCACTCCAGACATCCTTTGAGGAGTTTGCATGTTATTTTGACCTGTTCTGTGGTTATAAAAAAAAAAAAAATAATAATTCAGGGCAGTGGCATGGAAGGGGCAGTGGGAGGCTGCGAGCGTCCCCCTGGCTTTATTTAACTGTACAGGCACCTTTAAGGAACATTTCAAGATTCATCACTAACAGTCAAATGAAATATATGTGCTTAATGGGACTCCATTCCCCGTGACCCACCATGCAATAGCTGCTTCCTCAGACGATTGTCTTTTGACGGTCTGAATTGGATATTGTACGACTTTACACTGCCTCTCACTTAAAGTCGGCTGGAATATGAAGGCAAGTTCTCCAAAAAATGAATAGCTAAAAGGAGTTGGAGCTCTATTTTGCAGGGGTCAGTTAGACGCAGTGTTGGTAATTTCACAGATGCGCAAATCTGCGAAAGGGAGGCCTGTGATGCTGTGGGAATGGTCACAGCTGGCTTCAATCATGACCAATCAAAGCAGCTCCTTTCATTCCCTTTAAATGTGGCGAGCTCGCGTCTCGGAAGCACATTTGTGCCATGAAATGGCCACTTGGAGAAACTACCCTTCGCTTCCTATTATTCTTGTGCTCCCCCTTGCTGTGTCACTTGATAGGAAATGTAAAAATATACAGTATAATATAGTATAATGCATCCAACCCTGAGTGTTTGAGTCGTACTTTTAATATATTTATGAAGGAAATGCGATAGTGTTAGACGTGGTCTGAGCAGGTGTACGATTTTAACCGACTTTCTGCGACCATATTGTCACTCGGGCAAGCACATCTCGAACACACTCCTTCTGCTGCACCAGCCCACCCACCTTGGCAGGGACCAGTCCGCCAAATTGCCAAACACACGGAGCGAACCTTGTGAGTGGCAACGTGATATTCAAATGGGTCAGCCTTCTTGCAATACACACACACACACACACACACACACACGCACACACAGGTAGTGGAAGTGGGACAAGCCACCTGCTGCTTCACAGATTTCTCTGCACCTGGGACATGTACAATATCTTCATTCTGAGTGTGTGTGTGTGTGTGTGTGTGTTTGTGTGATGAGTGATGAGTGTTTTAGTGCATGTGTGGTCTTTGGCTGAGGTAAATTCTGAAGTCTTAAGTGACTTCTTGCTTCACGTGTATATGCATGTATGCCCAAAAAATTGACCTATCACGCTAAATTGAGAAAGCATCTTGTCCATTTCTTACATGCAAAGAACACGCATTTCCCAGTTCCCTGCACGGCCTCCCACCCCAGTCCACCCACAACACACGAGAAAAAGGCGGCACTGAGGGGGATGAGTAATACGCATGTGCTTTGTGGGAGCAGGCTTTCATCCAACTCTGTTTCTTTTTTCTTCTTCTTTTTTTTCTTTCTTTCTTGATTTACTTTTTACATTGGATCACTGCAACTTCAACAGTTCTCCAGATGACTTGTAGAACTGTAAAATATGGAGTCCCAGACATGACATTTGAAAAAATATATATTTTGTGTGCACAAACTACTAATTTGTGCATACTCATTACTATTTCGTGCACACCAATTACTCCATTGTGTGCATGAACTATTACTTCATGCGCATGAAATAGTTCCAGCGCACACGTGAAGTAGCACTGATCCCTTATTGGACAAGAGGGTAAACAAATCGAGCACACCTTCACGGACTCGCTTCTCACTCACCTACTTGGTGCCTTCAAAACCCCACAAAGTATTAAATCTGCCCTTTTTAAATTTAAACCGACATTAAATAGTGATATTATGTCAAAATGTTTTCATTTCGTAGACATCGGCTTGTCCCAAAGGGTTGGTGTAATAACTCTGTATGCAATTTCATACAAAGAAAAATAGGATTATAGGAAGAGAATGTCAAGAAATAAACTGGTTTTATAATGTGTTTAAGCCAAAACACACACACACACACACACACACGCACACACACGCACACACACGCACACACACACACACACACACAGAAGTACAGTACATTTGTGTTTGTGCTTAACAGGGGCGTGGCCTACTGTGTGACATCAGACATTGCAGTGACCAGTAAGTTCAGTCTTGGCATCTACTCCAAGCTCCTTGCAAGTGTTTTTATTTTGTATTTGTGTGGCTATTTGTCCCATTCAATAAACGGCTGAAAGTGCATTGGTGACTATTTTTTTTACATTCACTTCACTCGAGCGACAGCTTCGAACATAAAAACTAGGTGCTACAAAAGTGGCACTTACACGTTTATTTTTTATAATTTATGTTAACTTAATGTTGTCACTGGAACTGCAGTACAATGACCCTCCAATTTTGGGGGCAAAACCAAAACCTCTAGTGAACGACACCGAGGCCGACAGGTCCGCCGATAATCATGCCTAATTTGAGATAGTTTTTTTTCCTACTCTTTCTATCAATGTCAGCAAATCGCCAATTCAATTATTTAATATCTCTGAAAGATTATCCTGAGCAATTATCTTATGGCGCGGGGGATGTTAAGAGTTTCCCCTGCCTGAACAATCCTAAATCATAAACCTGTTCAAGATTTTCTATCGCAAATCCTTACGTGTGCGGTTAACACTGATTCCAGCCTGGTTTTAGACACTCAAACTTCAAAAAGATGCGCCGGGTGATATCAAATCGGTGACAAAGTTAAACAAGTCACAGAAATGATAACGCACACAGTATGGACTAAAATAAATCACAATCTAATGCTTTCACAATACAATACATGCTGATTAATACAGCGCTTTCACAACAGCGGCAGCTGTAACAAAGCGTTTAACAAAACAGTTAACATAAAGTAAAATAATAAACACAACACATAACATAAATGTGGTTCAGAGACGCACACAATGACTGCGGCACTGAACAAATCCTACAATGGCAGAGTAGGAGTAGTAGTCGTGAAGCGTTCCCCAAAATGCATTGCGCACTTCACGTATGAGGCAAATATGACATAACTCTACTGTTTAATATAGAAACACCAAATATATAACGACAAACAAGACTTGCAACCTTTCGAACCACTACTATTTCTTCTTTGCTTTTCTTTCCAGCAGCGTGTATGCCACTATGCGGCCTCTCACAGGTCAGTCTTGACGCTATAAAAGACATCTGGTTTGGAGGAGGAGACTTGCGATTGTCGACGGGCATATTGTTATGTGCGTGGGGTGCTGTGTTGGTTCGCTCAAGTACACCACACACCATGAGAGCGGTAAGCACATACTTGCCAATTCTCCCTAAGCGATGTGTTGGATCTTTCACATTTTAAGAATTTCACCCAAAAATGTGCATGTGTTGAGGGAAACAACAGTGAATTCAATTTGAGTGATATTCAGCAAAATTGTGTTTATTCAGGATTTCGATTCTCCTCTCATCACTATGTTTTCTTTTATCTGGATCATGGCCTGGAGCATTAGAAACATGCACTGCACCGTGAGTCTCTCTAACTAGCAGCGACGGGAAAAAAAAAGTTGCGATTCCTTCCTGCCGGGTTGCGCCGGTCGTTGTCACCGCAAAACAGAGCTCGTCTGTCAAGGACAGCATGAAAACAGCAATCATCCGGGCAGATTTGCGGGGATTCTCCTTTGCCCGGCTATCCCCAATCAGAAACATGATACTGTGCAGCATTCAGCACATTATCTTCATTCCACTTGACAAGAATGGAAAACGAAGCCGTCCAAGTGAAGGAAAGAAAGCACCGGCCTGAACTAAAAGCCACTTGTGAGTGATTGGGAGTCATTTTTGCCTTGCTGAGGCCCACCCACCGCATGTAAGCTCTTGAAAATACTCAAACGCCCTTCGAGGTGGAAGATAACATGCTAATCGTGACACAAATGAGACGTAGGTTCTTTGCCTTTTGCTCCAACAAGACAGGTGGGCACTGATGTCATCTTGATTTTGATTTGATTTGGGGGCAAACTGGAACATTCTCACAACACCATGATTTTATTTTGGTCACTTTCGACAACACAACACATTTCAAAGCGGTTAAATGTGAACGTAACCAACATGCGAATGCAAACTAGACCATCCCATTCCTATATTATGAGATTGTGCCACATGCACCGAGAATTTTGTGGCCTCTGAGTGTTTGTCTCCCGCATGAATGAAGAAGTACAGTCATTTCCTACCAAATGGAGCTCTTGTCATTCCAAAAGAAATGAAAAGGAATCCACTGTTTACAGAGGTGTCATCGGAATAGATTCAGCCTGCAACGTAAGAATGAAGTCCAACAGCCCTGGATATATGCTGTCCCAACTTCCAAGTTTAGAATTTGGCCTCATTTCAAAGGCTCGTTTGGTTTGGGAGGCACTTGTGCCTTCTTGGATTGAGTGAAATATGTGGAAGGTGAAAACCAAGGTCAAGGTATGTGCAGTGCGAGACTGCGCCCCAAAGTTCCCACCACAACTGTAAAAAAAAATGTCACTTTGATCATTTTTGACCAGTAATGAAATGTTAATTTAACAAAAGGAGGAAGACCTGAGTGAGGAGCATTTTCGCCTGAAGAGAGCGCATCACAGAAGTATTCACTCATTTACATGTCAATTCATGTGATCATTGACAGTCCGATGTGTTGGGGCACACGGCTGGCGGCGGATGCAAGAAGAAGCGTGCGTCTGATGATGCTGACAAAATGGTTCCTCTCCATCAAGTGGTGTGTGTGGAAGAGGTTTTTTTTTTCATCCACCTTTTCAAAATCAAAATCATCAACACTTATGTGGATATCAAATGTACAAACAGGATGAGTATTTATGACTCAGAAAGGACGAATGATTTTTTGAGTTTTTTTAATGAGGTGCCTCATCGACTTTTTACGAACCCACAATGCAGAAATACGGTACTAACGCTGCACATGAGCTCATGAGGAAGAGCGTTTTTATTATTTTGCTTGCGCTCAACTACTTCACTGTGCTCCAGAAGCAAGCCGCAGTAGACCCCCTCCAGCAGCAGCAGATGCGGCCTCAAGACTTCACTGATCTGTTTTGCTGAGCCATGACAGTTGCGACAAAAAAGCAGTCATGAAAGTTCACTTTATAATGTCATTTACACCTTAGCAGATGTTTAGAAATGATTGCTTGCAGCAATTTAGCAGCAGTAGCCCGGAGGGAAGACTTTAACTCATCATTGGAGAGAGTCCACCAAACAGGAGAAAAAAAACATGCATCAGACTCCGAGAATCAGGCTAATGAACATTCAACTCTTTTTCTGTCGTATGAATTGCACAAATAGATATGAGGGTGTGCATCTCCCCAATAAAAGACAATTCCTATCTCAATAGAAGGCGGTGACATGATTCGATTTTAGAGTGGAACGATTCTATTCGGTTCGACTTATGGTACAGCTCATTTTGAGAGGATATGATGCACTGAGTTTCTTGTTGTCATTTGGCATAAATATGAATTAACTTGTTAGCATTGTCATTGTGGTGTTCCTTTCAAAGATGTATCCCTCCAAAAAAGGGCGATTCAAGATCTATATCTATATTTTCAATTTTCAAATGGAATGATGCAATTTTTCATTCTGTGCACTTGGATCTTTAAAATCTAAACCAAGTTTCCGATTAAAATCTTTTTTTTTGTTACATACACACACACACACAGACACACACACTTATGCAGCATTGATTGCATCGCATTGTGAAGCTAGGATCGGTTTACGTTTCTCATCGTGGTAATTTAATTTGGATCTATGGAAGCTCTCAGTTTCCTGGCCTGATTGCTGGGAAGATCTCGCTTCATTTCACCTCTCCGTTGAGGCGGCGCTGTATAAATAGACACACTTAAAATAGTGTTTGTCTCTCAGAGGAGCTTCTCAAGAGAGGACCAATGACCACATTTCCAACAATGAGATATAGGCCAGACTGTTACTGGGCTGGATTGGATATGTGGAATCCCTTCACTTTTGAAGTAGAGTGTTATTTTATGACTGAAATAGTCTCAAACATCTTTTTGGGGGAAGTGGGGAGGAGGGAGGGGAATAAGAATTTTTCCTCCTGCTGACGAACCTTCGATTTGTTGTTATGATCCATTTACTCCGACAGCCCTCATCTGCTCTTACTGTGTCTGTGTGTGTGTGTGCGCGCGTGTGTGTGCGTGCGAATGACAGCTTTGATAGTTTGTGTGTGAGCCGACAAACTTCATCCCCTGCCTGAGTTCTCGAGTTGTCCCAATTATGTTGTTCGCGCACAGACATGTTTTCCCTGCAGACATTTGTGTTTTCAAGGTGCTAATGAATCATGACTACTTTTCCTTCCATAACTGTGAGAAAATAAGTTGCAGCTCGTCAGGTTGAACCTCTGCTATACAGCAAAATTGTTGGACAGTATTTGGAACATTCCCATTTGGAAATACAGTAGTCACTACCGGTGCTCGAAAACACCGCAACGGTCGGATTTGCACTATATTAGCATCGTGGTCCCTATTCGTGCACCATCCCCCAACTGTTAAAATGATCTCTACCTGGGTACATCATGACGATAATTTCATTGTGATCTTGGGGCATTAGCCACTAAACTAGTTGTGCACCCATCATCAACACATTATCAGGTGAGGTTTCCATTTCACATTCCACTTAGCGAGCAGCCACAGATGCACGACTGTCTTCTCCTCATCGTATTATGGCATACGCAGTCTTTGCCTCACCATTCGATATCTCTTTTGGGTGAGTTTGGTCAATAAAATGCAGGTGCACAGCTATAGATAGTGGTGTCTCAAATGATCCTTAAAGGGGAACTAAACTCAAACAGAACCAGAATGTGAAAATGCATGATTAATGTTGTGTTTGTGGAATAAGAAACACTGATCCTGAGCTCACTGTCGGTTTGACGCGAGCACATGAGTGCTGAATAAACAACATCGGGGTATGTTCCTCAGTGACTCAAGTGATTGTTGCACTGCCAGGTTACATGTGCTGCTTAACTGGCGGAAAGGGGCAAAAGGAAATGAGACAACACATGGTGGAGTAAAATGGCAGCTGAAAAGAGTCCAACCCAAATGGCGTTTTTTTTTTTTTATGTGTGTCCTTTGAGTGGTGAAGCACTTCAAGCAGTAAGGACTTGCTTGCAATTGTCATCTGATTAAAACCTCGTCTATTTTTACATCTCCAGGCAGTCAAAGTCCTCTTTCAAATAGAGTACTTTAAGGACAAGATGCTTGTGAATCAAAAAAAAAAGTTATTCGATTGAACTGATGACGCTGTTTGATCCGTTGGATAAGCTTTCCTCCAAAACAGGTTTTGTCAACATTTCGAGGAAAATAAATTGCCATGGTAGTATGAATATTGAATACATGAGACAGTTCATTTGGCACGTATGATAGTATCCCCTGAGGTCCTCAGTTTGACGGCACATTGTAAACATCAAACTATCTTTTTAGACTGAAAATCAAATATCAAAGAGTTGTCAAACAATGAGGACCTTCCAGAATGAATGGTTCCGGATTTAGTCTTATTAGTGCGTTTAATGAAGTTAATTTGTAGGCCAAGGTGAAAGATCTCATTATCCTTCATCATTAGAGGTCTCGTCTAAGATGTGGATCCCTACTTCTTGCAGTCTCCATGGCAATAAAGGTAGCTAATGCAGGGAAATCAACCCCTCATTTCAACCTTTTTGAAGTTGATTAAAAACATGAATCTCCTTCGTAGATATCCTACAGAGCAGCGACCAATCCGTGGTATCCCGCGTCGCCGCAAGTCCATTGCGATAGGTCCTCACACAAGACCCTTAACATGCCAAGTGGTTAAAAAACAAAAGTTATCGATGGTGCGTGGATGTTTCCCATTGCACTCATTTCTCCCATTTCTCTTGAATTATCACCTACTTGCCCAACATTTTCTCCCTTCCAGACAAGCGCATCTGTCCGTTCGAAAAAACTTGATGTGGGGATTCATTCTGTTGAGATGAAAGCCATCAGACACAGACAGACCCCTTATAACATGCAGCGCTATGTCCGCTGACTGAAGGGCACATTGCTCACATTTCAAATGGAGAATTCAATTAAAAAGTTTAGTCAACTTTAACTTTCTGGCTCATGAGTGAATGAGTTTTTATTGACAAGATTCTACCCGGTGAATACTTTTTTTCTTTTGTATCAACAACATGTGAATCCGAAAAAGCTGAATAAAGCAGAATAAATTGACAGAGAATGAAAAATGAATGGGAGACTTTAAAAAATGAAAACAAAATAATGGTGAATTATGGTATAAACATAACACTGTATTTGTTGGTGGTATGCAAATTTCAGTTTCTTTGGTACATGTCAAACTGACAATTGACGTTGCTCCCCGTGATGTTATTCAGTGTTACCAGGCATTAGTGTCTGAGCACCCTATATTTAGCAGTTGTTCCAATTCCCAACTCACAATGCAATAATTCATTCAATTAAATGGCATATGAGTGTATGCTACCAATTCTAATCAATTGTGCATATTCATCACATTTCAAAGCTTTGCTAGACATCATTTTATAGACTATTATGGTGATTAATTATTATTCGTATGCTTGACAAAGGGATTGCAAGTAAAAAAGCTGGTAAAGCTGTGTTGCTAGTGGTTTTCAGAACATATTCTCTGCCACAATTAATTGTATCTAAAAAAGCCTCACAAAAAATGGTACTGCATGACAAATCCCCTTTTTCCTTCTCCTCGTCCTCCTCCTACTCTTCCTCCTCCTCCTCATTGTGAAGTCACACAGGCCTCAATACAATCAGGCCAAGTGACAGAATGAATGCCAGTTTACATTTGATTCCGTAAAGTTCCGGAATAATCCAGGACAGAGGTGGACCCCACAAATGTAGACCGAGAAGAAAATAATCTTACAGAGAAGAAAAAAAATGCTAACAGAGAAAAAAAAAATCCATAAAAGCGACAAAGTACAAATCAGATCCCCTAACGAACAAAGCCAGAAGTCAATACGTAACATCCAAAGAAATCATGAAAAGAAAAGAAAATCCAATTGTGAGAAAGAATGAGCAACACAAAATTAACAAGAACACTACCAACAACACAAGACAAACCACGGCATGGACATAACAGCATGAGAAAGACTCGACCATCTAGATAATAATCATGGACGGCGACCGAGGCAAATAATCCGATGGTAAATTGTCAGTGCGGCAGTCCTGAAGTAGTCCACTGATGGTAATACATGACAGGTGAAGGAAAACACCTTTAACTCCCACCCGAAACAGAAACCAAAAGCAAGCAGGAACATGACAGACTCTCACATATATGTGGAACAAGAAGAAAAATGCATTCATTTAAAATGACTGTCACATTATTGGGAGGGGGAAAAAAAATAATTTCAAGCAAATTTATGGTTCAATTTTAGTTGCCGTGGCAGAAGGTCAGCAAATACAACCATCAATCAGTAAAACTTTTGCAACTTTTTTTTTTAATGAGCTGTGTGTGTGAAACTTGCAAAATGCATGTCAGCGGGTGGTATAACCACAATGTTTCTGCTGTATACATGACAATTGATGCAATATTTCCATCCATCCATCCATTTTCTACAGCTCTTATTGATGTTAAATCTAATGCTTGGTTTTCTATTAAATTCAATGTAAGACGTCTTCCTTCAAATGTGGATCTCAAAATTCTTGTCTCCTTATGCAACATGACCTTTTGAGGGCCAACTCGGTCCCCCGTGAGTTTGCGCTATTTTAACCTGGGATTTCCTACGAGCGAGTGGAATGTGTGGGCGACTCTTTTTTTTTTCAGATGAGAGGTGCAGGGTCATGTGTGGATGCGTGGGAGCAACAGGACGCTGTTGGGTTCTAAGTATACCCACTCATGCACAATATCCAAAATTGTGACTCAGAGAACTCTAACCAAACTAGATCTGGAACAGTTCTCATTTTATTAAAACACAATTATATTTTAGTAAAATCCCTAATCTACGTCAATTGTTAGTACAGAAAATGTTGAAGGCGTTTTTTGTACAGTGAAGAAGAAAAAAACATTTTATTCCACTAGTCTACATCCAGATGAATCCGCTTGTACGAGTCCTTAACACCATCTAGCGGTCACTTAATTTGGCTGGCACACAGAAATTAATCTGCTACATTTTAATTTCAAATGTCTTGCTTTTTCAGTAAGAATCACCGCAGAATTGAAATATATGAAGTAAAACACATGTATTTTTAAATTATCTGCCGTGTAATTTACCTATGAAGATGAGTGAATTGAATTTAAACTGTCACGTTGTGCCCGAAGCGATAAAATGATTGCTTCGTGCACAACAAGATAATGAGGTGGATCCCCGAAATAGCAGACAGAGAAAAGATGGTCCGAGAACAAATGAGTTTTAATACAAACACAAAATACCCGTCCGGGAGCAACAAACAGAAAACGCTGGTCAAAATCAGGACCAGGAATAAAAGGAAGTAACAGAAAACGCTTGCGAGAAAATGGCAAGGAATATAGTTGGTAACAATAGGAATTGACAATAGTGGATTAAACGACGCGCAATCACAGTCACAAGGCTACACGGCAACGAATAGATTTGGGCAATAATCGAGAGATTTGGCACGGCGTTGAATACTCCGGCAGTAAGTCAACTGCCCGAGCACAAAGATAAAGCCTGTGTAATCAGACCTTGATGGGTGACAGGTGTGTCGGCGGTAGGCAGGAAAAGCCTGCCCCCTGCTGGCAAACACGGGACGTGACATAAACAGCAAAACCCAGGAGACAGTTACCATGAGAACAGTACACAGAAACCCGCCGAAGCCTTGCTTGTTTTCTAATTTCTGATTTTCCCGATATTTTTCTCTCGTTGCAAAAGTTAAGGAGTTTCTTCACCGTACAGCAGGTTGGGTTCAAATCATTTTGAAGCAATGTTGTGCCGCCGTGTTCAACCGTGTGAGCGTTGTGACGTGTAATCGAAATGTGACCAAGATAACGCAAGACTTAATGCGTTGATGATTTCGTAAACGTTTGCTTGATCATCCATTTTTCATCTGTCAAATTAGGCGCATCTTTTCCGATTCATGCAAATCATTTTCTGTTTTTGTAACAGATTTTGTTCAACTCCATCCATCTGAATAATTATTATTAGTCGTAGTAGTAGTAGAAGAAGAAGCAGTCACGGTAGTAATATTATTAGCATAACCCCCAAATATTTGCATGGATTCTGTTTATTGAACTTGAGATTTATTTTGATCATGTTTAAGCTGTATAAAAATAATCTGTCTTTCCAAAACAACTTATTGATGACAACAATGTATGCATTGTATTCCCTAGGTTCCCCTGGTGGGATTCAATAATGTATTTTTTTTTCTTCACAAACTCCAGTGGGCAATAATGCATCAAAATGGGATATTTTGCAAGCAGTATTTAACAACAGTTTGCAAAAATATTAGACGCCCTTAGCTTAGTTTGATGCCGTTTCATTTCTAGCCTTGTACAAACTATTCAATCATCCTTTTTCTGTACTGCTTATCCTCACTAGATCACCGGTGAACTGGACCCTATCCCAGCTGACCTGGGGCGAGAGACTGGGTACACCCTGGACCAGTCGCCAACCAATAGCCGATATTGCTAAATTATAATCAGTTTGAAATATCTGTGGCTACATGCCATCGTCACAATCCAGTAAGTTTGGGGCAAAACATTCAATATTGAATTCACAACAAAAGCACATTGCATTTTTTTTTTCAACAGCAAAAGTTGCTGAGATTTCCTCAGACAGTCTCCTATCGGAACAGAACAGTGTCACCAAATTCAGCAAAGCAGGTACACTGGTGTATGTGTCTTGTGGTTCACACAGAAAAATAAATACAAAAAAGGTTTGTCCAGATATTTTCTGCACTGTATTGTATGTCTGTAGATGTGAGGAGGAGAAGGGTGAGGAAGGAGCCATTCAACTTACCAGATGGGAAAAGCATTCTTCTCCAAAGTTCGGTTGAAAAAGATGACCGACAAAAGGCGTGTGTCTATTTGTGCATGCAATTGTTCAGTTTTATACCTTGTTACTTATCTTGTTCTCCGTGCACAGGAGATGCACAACTTCCTGCCTCTCCCACTTCACGAGAAGAAAAATTACTCTGCTCGAATGATGGCTGAGCAGAAGAAAGAGCTTTTCGGGCATCTGAAGGAGGAGGACGAAGAGGAGCCGGAAAAAGACAAAGTGAAGACGCTGAGGCAAGCCAAGAGGAAGCCAACACTCCCAAAACAAACACCCGCAAGACATCAGCTGAAGACTAATTTGTTGAAACAAAGTAAGTGGAAACCGATTAGAAATGACAACTTTACTACATCTTCACAACTCACATTTGAATTCATTTACTTATGTGTCTTATTTATTCCTAGCAAACATAGTGAGAGAATGTAAACATGACTTAATCTCCATGGAGCGGCAGAAGGCAGTGTTGGAGGTAAATAAGTGCAAGAAGTACACTTATAGTTTGGTAAGAGCTACGGTGGCAGCGATGATAGCATGTTGTTTAAAAAACAAAATTGATAAAATGGTGACACGGAGATGACGAATGCCGCGTCCTCAGTGCCTCTTCCGCTGCCACCACTCTTGCCTTTACGGGTGTCAGACTGTGCAGAGAACTGCTGTGCAGCCGCAATTATAGCGGAAATTTACGATTGAAGCGGCTGCCCAGCATAAATACACTTCAGAATGATTTGTACATTTTAAACCGAGATTTGTTCAAGAATTAAACGTGTATTTCACTGTCCTCACTTTGCCGTCATGTGGAGTCAGTCACCTTAAACAATCCTCCCTCCCACCTCCCCTTTTCCTCAGATATCGCTGATGACAAAAAGATCGGAGATTTGCAAGATGAACAAAGCTATCACCAAAGAGGAGAGACGCCTGAGGGAGTTGGAGGAGGTCATTGAGAAGGACAATCAGAGCTTTGCGGCGTTCCTGAGGGAGAATGAGAAGAAGTCTTTGGAGGCCCAAACATTGTAAAAACAATCAAGATACACGACTATTCACAAAAAGTTCGGGTTAGGTGAAATTGCAGGATGAACCTAAAATGCACTTGAACCTTTACAGGCAAACTGAAATTGACTGTTGCTGACTGAAGGTTGTTTCTGTTGTCAGTTTTGAACGAGAGGTTAAGTCCAAAGAGGAGAAAACGGCTGAGATCCAGAAGTTGACTTCTGAAATAGCAACGATAAGAAGGTTACCCTTTTTTGCTGTATATTAAAAAACAACAACAACAACTCGGTGTGTTTATGGTAGTCTGAAAATATATGCATCTAAATCGAGTCTTCTCTGATTAGTGAAGTTGGCAACTATGAAGAAATCCTCCAAGAGTACAAGAGATACAGGGAGCTTCTCTTTCAGCTGTCTCCTCCAGAGTGGCAAGAGGCCCAGAGGGCAAAGCTTCTCACCAATGTCCATCTGGATAAGAACCCTGACGAGGACTCAACTTTCAAGCAAAGTAAAAATAAAATACCTCTCAATACGCAACGATGCGACCAAAAGACAAATTAAATAGGTGACTACAGCAACATCTTTATTGCGCTTGGGGGGGGGGGGGTTGTTCTATTGTGCACACAGAACAGGAAAGCAACATTGCAGGTGCCCAGCCCAAACAGTTCTCTGCAGAGAGCGCCAGGTCTTCATCACACACAGTGTTCCACATACCATTACTTCTAAAAAAAAAGTGATTTTTATTTTGTTTTTTTTTATAAACATTCTTTCCGAAATATTTTCTTTAGGACTACAAAAGAGTATGAAGCAGATAGCGACTGTACAGAAATTGAGGTCAGTTTTATTGAAATTAACTGTGGTGTACTGTTCTACTCATTTACAATGTTGCATCCATGCAGGATAATCCGGAGTTGTACTTCACTGATCCCAAGCAACTTATTGAGCTGATGACAGAGCTAACTGAGCAGAATTTATCCTTGATCAAGAACTCTACGAGGGCCGAGGAGACACTGGAGGAGCTCACACAGTCTATGGAGGAAGTCAGGAATAGGACGTAAGCATAAGCATTCTGGTCATTGGTCTAAAAAGCTTCCCATTGATTACGGCCTTATCTTTATCTTAGAAGATATTTCACATTTTAAAATAGCTTCCAGGTGTCTGTAAATCAATTCTGTCACGTTATTTAATCAAAATACAAGAATTAAGAAATATATTTCCTTACTTGCAAAACCTATCCAGAATTTTTACCACCCCTAGCGAGTGGACCCATATCCCCACCCACACAGGCACTGTTAGATAACGCTAATCTCTGCTAACACTGCAACTTCAATAACGTACTTCTTGGTTTGGACATGATGTTGCTTCCGACACTTCTTCAAAGCAGACACTTACACCTCAGAAGTCAAAGTCAAGACCCGAGGGCTACATCCGGCCCACCAAATCATTTTATGTGGCCCACGAAAGCAGTTCATTTGTCAACTTCCATGATGCTTGCTAAAAATCTGTACCGAAATGTCAAATTGTAACGTGTAACGAATAAACTTGAGCTTTTACAATAATTTTGTTACCCTGTTAACACTCACTCAAACAATAATTGAACAAAATATACAGTACCGGTAGTTGATTGGACTAATTTCAAAACTGGTAATCTATCAATTTGTTGTGTACAAGTAATAATATATAAACATTTATTTCGCTTCACTGCTGTAACGGCCCACCAAGGGAAGATGTAAATCCAAAGTGGCCCGCGACAAAAATGAGTTTGACACCCCCGACTTACACATTGTGGAAATTTTGGCCAGCTTATCTGCCAAACCATTGGCTGAGAAACACTGTGCGTTTTTCTTTTATAATTATTAAATTAGCTCCACTGTCACAAAAATGCAGAATAGTTCGCTCATTCACACATTTTTAGAAATGTGAAGATGGCAAACGATTTACATGGTAGCTTATTTTCACTTTTGCTTGCTGGGCAGGCATTCCAGAGATCCAACTATTTGTGTGCCGGTATATATTTAATGGCGAAATGAAGACACAAATATTCTTTACAACATGTTCTGTAGCCACACTAGTCTAAACATGGTATTCTGATTGTTATTGCATTTGTGGAATATGAATTATGCAGTAAATCCACCCATTTTTGTGCATGGATAAAAATTTGTGCTTCTTGCTGCTTAATAATTCTATGAAGGGAATGCTATCCCTTACAAAAAAGTAGTATGTGTGAAGTATACTCGTATGTAAGTATATAAGGTATACCGTTTCATCCTAAATCAGAAGAAATTAAGTAAATAAAGTAAGAGTATACTCTTTCTGTCTGTATACAAGCCAAGCATACTTATGTGAAGTTTATAAAAATATAATACTGTGTTTTCAAAGTACACTTATATAGTATACTGCCTCCAATTTAGTAGTAAAAGTTTACTTATACAGTAGTATACTTGAATAAACTACTTTCTGCTAAGGGGTGTTTAGGCTGGTGTGGGCTTCTAGAGCATATTGGTGTAAATAACATTTTTGCCTTGACTTCAACCTTAAAAGTCAATTTTATGTAATATGTCCTTTTTAAGTGAAAAGGAGAAGGAGCTTCTGACCCAGCAAATAGACGAGATGAACAAGCAAATTGAGGAAGAGAAAACAAGAGCATCAAAGCTGAAAAAGAAGGTTCAGCTCCATGTCTTGCTGAACACAGAAGATGAGGTGAGGAAATTGAAGTATTTTTTGCCGCATTTTGTGGGATGTGGAGTCAGAAATCACGGGACATTTCTCCACAACAGAAAAAAACTTTTGTTCTGACTAATTTTAGCGCTATGTTTTTGGCAAAACTGAGTTCATTGCTCTCACAAGTCTTTTGCTTCATCTAGGACCTCGTTTAGTACAGCTCACTCTACATCCAGGAAAACGAGTATTAATGCAATGCTGTATTCTGGACAGTCTTTCAGTTTTGTGCTCTTTTTATGTCCAAGATGTTCGTTCATAAGGCCTTAAAAAAATCAAAATCTTAAAAAAAAAAACTACCGAAACACTTTTTTTAGATCCTTAATTCTTCAAGTTCCCTGCTGATTTCATACCAAAGTCCAATTGCACATATTTTACTGGGTTTTTCTTTTAATGTAAAAAAGCATCTTTTTGACCTGATTTAGACTATGGTGATTTTTTTATACATGTATGCCTCTGCACAGTCAATCCAATTCATACTTGTTACCATGCATCGCTGAGCTTCATTACGAATTGTAAAGCTCTGACTCACCATTGTGAGTGGCACACTCAGGTTGGATGGCCTTTGTTGGTGACCCGCAGCCTCATTCGCGAGCACACCTTCATCAGGCAATCCTTGGGCAGCCTCTCCCATATCTTTGTGTTTTTATCAGGCAGAGAAATACCAAACAGTATTTACTGGACAGAAATTGGGAGACTCCAGACCCTGAGCCTGGATCTCCTGCAGAATGACTTAAAGCTCAAGGAATTCGTGTCAGGGTTTGCGGAAGGTTCCGGACACCATTGGACTACAGAAACGGAGAATCCGAACAAATTGACAGAAACAAAGGTTACAAGACCGACAAAGCTCAACAAAAGACACTGTACACACAGGGAACAGTTAACAACCAAAAACGCTTGCAAAAGGCAAAGGGGTGCGGGGGTGGAGCAGAATATAAATGGAATGTTACATTTCTTGGATCTGCCCGCTTTGTCGCAGGATGACATGATGAGGGCGCTTGGGGAGAAGGTCTCAGAAGTGTACAGGTGCTGTGTGGGTGATGGGTCGAGCAGCCATAGTACCTTGGAGAAGCTGGCCAGCATTGAGAAGCAGATGTCTTTACTGCTGCACTGTCTTGAGGACATCCCCAAGGCAAGTTTGGAAACGATGCAAAAGATCAAAGACAGCGAGAGGAGGACCAGGTATGTCTTTTGTAAGTAACCTTGATCTGCAGCCATGCCTTGAACAAAATAGATATATGGATATAGTCTAGAAATTTACAATAAGTCAACTTGTTATTGTCACGACTTGAATACATTACACACAATCATGTTTTTTGGGTTCAATTACGTTTTTCTGAGGCAACGTGAAGAAAAGTTGAGATTGCAAAGAGAGAAACAAATAGAAAGGATGAAGAGGTACTTGGAGAGGTCCCTTTCTGACACCAAGAAAACAGTAAGTAAGAATTTTGCCATACATCTTTTTTTTTTAAATCTTTTTCACTAGTTATACCTTAACACATATTGTGTCAGTGGAATTATTGTGGAGTCATCCTTTGCTACATCGCAATTCACTTTTTGCAGGCTCAGTGAATCTTGGATTTTTTTTTTCCATTTTACTTATATTGCGGATTATTCGCTATGTCGCGGGACTTTGTGGTGATCAATTTCCCACACCAACAGTTACTGCAGACATACCATAAGTGTAAGCCAGGTGGGAAAAAAAGTGTTCTAAAAGACAGAGGTCATGCAAAGTTTGGGAACATTTCACACATGATGAAAGAATCTTAACGTGCCGATTGCTATGGATTAAGGTACACTGCTGCACGTCGACAGTGAAGTACCCTACCATTGCTAGTTAGAACAAATAGTTGACGGGTGATTGGAATAATGAGAGGATGGATCTGGCTGCTCTTTCAATCGCTTTTTTGAAGAATTGGGTAACAATATCCAAGAGACGCACGTTCTGAGTCACGCACATTTAACGTCACACATTTTAAAATGTAGAATGTAAGAATGGCAACTCCATTTGGATAAAACAATACCTTCCCCTCACATACATGTACATTGTGTTGATAGGCATGAAGCATTTGTCTGCTGCCACGTCAATCTAATCTGCCCGGGGCCCTCAGAATCAGTAGTTCCAGCTGATGTAAATTAAACTACGGTGGCATTGGGAATTTTTCTTCAACCAATCAGATTCAAATTCTAGCTTCCTGCTACAACAAAATCAGCATAGAGTATTTCTATCCACTGATTGGTTGGTCGGAGCAAGCCAAGTTTGAATAGCAAAAAATGCCTGTCTATTGTGATATGCACACATCAATACATTGAACAATCGTCATTTCCGATGAATAAAATATTTTATTTAATTCCTGTATGTTTTGTCTTGTTATTGTACTGTATAATTATTTGATTCTGAACGGCTACAGAAGATGGATACGTGGGAACGTTGCATGCGGTGTCTTCTATAATATTAGGTTTCTATCAATGCAATGAGATAGTGGTTGTATAAGGAGGTGGATTAAGTCAGGTAAATCCCCATCGAAAGCCCAGGCATCAAATGCAAGGCCCACGACTGACAATATCAGATGGTAAATGTTGCTTGAAATGCTCAATAAGTGAGATTTCATAAGACCATTGTTTCTGAGAATAAGACATAATTTAAGTTAAAACTGAGCTCTTCTCTTTCAGAATGGACGTAAACTAATGCCCAGATGCATCCCTACTGCTCAGAAGGTCACAGTCCAAAAAGTGCAAGGTGCTCCAACTGATGATGGCTTGAATGACTACTTCTTCACACCTTCAGATGGTATTGACTGAAGAACAAAACAGAAACTGTGCAATGCCTGATTTGACTGGAAAAAAATACTGAGCATTAGTAAAAATACATGCAGCTTAATCTTGCAGCACACTATCCGAGTCTCATTGTTGTGTGTGTGTGGGTGTGTGTGTGTGTGTGTGTGTGTGTGTGTGTGTGTGTGTGTGTGTGTGTGTGTGTGTGTGTGTGTGTGTGTGTGTGTGTGTGTGTGTGTGTGTGTGTGTGGTGGGGGCGAGTTGACCATGTTTGGGTTTGTAGACCGATATGGGTCTTGCACTAGTCTTTAGATTGATTGCAAAATAAATAATAAATATTTTCCTGATTATTATTCAAAGTGCAGTATTGTTAGTTTTGTGCAGTGCAAGTCTGTGGGAAAATTTAGTTTAAATTTAGTTTACTTAGTTCGATTCCTACAACAGTGATGTAAAGCAATACTAATAAGAGATATACAGTAATCATCAAATGTACAAAACAATACAATGCAAGACATCTTTATTTATACAATGCTTTCACAACAGCCGAGGCTGTAACAAAGCACTTTCCAGAACAGTTAACATAAAATAATAAACTATAACAGAACACATAACATAAAACATGGACAGGCATACAATCGTTACAACTACAGCATTCCTGCATCTGGCTTGAATGCCAATTGTGTGTAATCTAATATGGTACAGATGAAAATTGGTTTTCAGCCATAAAGGTCCTCTCTCTCTCTCTCTCTCTCTCTCTTTCTCTCTGTGATGACAATTAGTTTTTCACCAATGAAGTACGGGCAAACTTTGCAGAATATAATGTGCATATTTTTGTAATGTGGGGGAGAAGTGTGGAGAAAACCCATGCAAGAAGGAGAGAACACTCCACCTTTGAGTGGGAAGGCCTCAATTTCAATTCAGAACTTCAGAACTGTGAGGCAGATGTGCTCGCTACTTCTTTTCCATGCTGCCCAGTTATGAATGAAAAATTGAAACAAAGAAGACGATGGGTGGCGGTAATAAGAATCGCGGTGCTGTCACTAAGAAAGGAAAGCAGATTAGAAAGCATTTTTCACCCAAAAACGCAAACTTCTCACGCAAGAACATGATTACAAATTAGTCAGTGGTTAAGGCACTCAAATAATAAAGATTAACATATTCTCTTAAAGAATAAATCTGTGTGTGGCATTTTCTACATGATTAGTAGGTGTTTCTGTTATCAGGGCTTCACAACGGCCATTAAGAAGCAGCATTTCCACAATGCTTTGCTGCAGTTCAAATCAACACTTGTGACTGCTATTGATAACGTATATGCGCTGTTTTGTAAAAGCAGGGCGTAGCATAGTTACAGGCGTGTTATTTCTGCTTATGTATTAAATTATTGCTACTTTTATTGACAAATTACCGTGACTTCTGCTGAACACCCTAACACAGTCAGTCACTCAGTGCGTGCCCACAACAGATAATGGACACCAATGTTCTCTTTAATTTTCGTTCCGTCGGAGCATTCGCACAAACTCTCTGAGCATTCCTTGGACCACAAGTGAGCAACATCAGATATGGCGGCCGAACCATTATCACACCTGTCCAAAAAAAGATGTAGTATGTTATGAAATAAAATCGAATTACCTTTATATAACAATAGGACATATCATGGATTGAAGATTTATGACATGAATCAAAGTTTTGACAAACTTTTTAGCGCACAGGTTATTTGAAGCTTAATTAAGACAGTCTGGATAAATTTCGTCACATATTGTCCACTCCTAAATAGCGGAAAACACGTCATTCAATACAACACAAAAATTCCTAGTCACCTGACCTTTGAAACGCACAAAAAAATTCAAGGGGCTCCAGCTATATCACTGTGTGCGCTGAGAGGGTGAGAGGGTGAGAGGGTGAGAGAAGTCCGCATTTGCTCACACATGCACAGTTTAGAAGGAACATTGATGGACAGACACTTCAAAAACTCGGAATGTATTATTACTACATACAGTCTTATTGTTTATTGGAGGAGAGAGTGTTAATGTGATCCGTCAATACCAATGCAATGATCTGAACACGATGCTAATCGTTTTCGTTTGTTTGTTTGTTTCCTCTTTCGTCGGCGGTGTCTGCGTGTTAAGAAACAGTATTTTATATCCTCATTTCTGTAATGCTGTAATATGTTCTTTATGATAAAAATGTGTCATTGGGACATAATATTTGTTTGTTTTGAACGAATCTAGCAACCCAAGATACAGCGCCATATCCGGTCTGTACCTGGCGTGAAATGTCTTACTTCTGGTTCAGTGGTGATGAGAAGCGACTGCTCTCTGTGCAGTCTGCAAATAAACATGCCACATGTTTGAGCTAAACAAGAAAATTCATCCCTCGTCATTATGTATCCCGAACGAAGTGCAGATCTCAACACTGCGGATAAAATGACCGGTCGCGACCCAACGCGGCGAGCCCCGTCAACTCTGTTGGGCAGCCCAATTGCGTATCGATTAGTCTCACAGAGGTTCCTGTCTTCACCTGCACTTGTTGGTAAATCTTTTTTTCTTTTTTCAAAAAACAAACCCAATATATTTGTTTACAAATATTTTTTAAAAATTTCATATCCCCCTTTTTTGTTTGATTGAAACTAAAGAAACCGCGTAGGAGAGAGAGGGGCCAAGCGTGGAAAACCATGTTTCTACGCATTAAACATGCTTTTGTGCACAATACTTCGTATTACCCTTCCGGAGGTATGGCACAAGTCTAAACGGCAGTCAGGCCAGCCTCCATTCGCAAAATTGAAGTCAAACCAGCCGCCACAGCGATTGTGACTACTGTCCATTACGGTAATCTTCTGCCAGCGAGCGGATTTAGTTACACTACAGGACTGTCATTCGGATGTGACGTTCCATTTTGAAAAAAGGGCCTCTGAAATATGACATTTGGGCCTTTCGCCTGATCTTTAAAAAAACTTTTTAAAATTAATTTTAGTTATCCATCAACCAGACCAAGTCTAGGATATACTGGGGCACCCCAGGTATCCAACCACAGGAAAATCATTCAGATCTGAAGTTTCATTTCAAAATAAAAGGCCTCCTCTGACATATGACATTTGGACCTTTTCGTCTGATTTTTAACAAATCTTTAAAAAAATGAATTTTAGTTATCCCTCAACCAGATCAGGTGTAGGGCACACTAAACCACCCCAGGTATCCAACCAGACTACTTTCGTTCAGATCTGATGTGGCCTCTGAAATATGACATTTTGACCTTTAAACCTTATTTTAGAAAAAAACTTAAAAATTCAGTTTTTGTCATTCAAGCAGATGGGATAGCTAAAATTCATTTTGTAATTATTTTTTAAATATCAGGTGACATTTTAGTAATCTCGTCTTCAGAACGCTTCTTAGTGCTATTCTGAGAGAGTTTTCGTTCTCCCTGGGTGAACTCATCGTTGCCTGACTGCCAAGAAATTATTTTTTCACATTATTTTAAATCCAAACAATTGACGTGCATGCATTAGTTGGGAAGCTTTTATTTTGAAGGTGGCCAACGCTGCTCGCTGGCAGAAAAAGACCGCAATGTACAGTTTCACAATGCTGTGGCCGTTGGTGTGACTTCAATTTTGCAAACGGAAGTGGGCCTCGCCGCAATAATCTAACGCGAAAAACAGCACAACCCCAGCCATCTACCATCCCCCAATCTACCCGGAACAAACTTCCGTGGCGATTTTTAGAGTTCCTGAGCAGACGCTCACTGGACCCGGCGACATTTGTGAGAAACGATGGCTTCTAGCGTAACGCAACCGCTGTCAGAATTGACAATCGCTGACTTCCAGAAGTTGCGTAAAGAACTGGTTAGTCGAGGGTTGTTGAAAGAGGGGACGTGTAGCACGGCAGAGGAGCTGGATAACCACTTGACTTCCTTGCTGGGCAAGGATGACGCTTTCGTCGTTAGAAATACTTTGTTCGGGAAGTTTCGTGATCCGGTGGAAAAAGAAAGAAGCGGTAACTACTATTTTTGCCATTTTTGTTTTCTTTAGAATAACCACGAAGCATATTGGGGGAAAAAACGTGCGACATGAAATTGTGCGTTTCCTTTCACTTTCAACTGCGCAAATACGAGTCAAGCATGTTTAAAATGCACAGGGAGTAGCCGTTTATCTCGAGCAGGGCAGCCCCTCACCAAACTGAGATCCCAAGCAAAATTTTGTTTGTTGGCCCCCCTCACTGGCTGCTAATAAACCAGAGGGGGGACAAGGGGTATGTTTCTGAGGGACAATGTGGGACACTGCACGGCGTGGTGGCGAAGCGGCCATTCACTGACAGTGGATCACCCTGGACCACTACACTGTGAGGCAGACGTCGGTACCAGTCCACAACCGTGCCGCCAGTTTCCCATCCATCCATTTTCTAATCCGTTTATCTTCACAAGTGTCACTCACGGGCATGATGGAGCCTATCCCAGCTGTCTTCCGGCAGTAGGCAGGGGACACCCTGAACTGGTTGCCAGCCAATCGCAGGGCATATATAGACGAACAAGCATCTACACTCACACTCACACCAAGGGACAATTTAGAGTCTTCCATTAACCTGCCAACATGTTTTTGGTATGTGTGAGAAAACTGGAGTACCCAGAGAAAAGCCACACAGGCGCGGGAAGAACATGCAAGCTCCACACAGGAAGGCCTGAGCCGGAATTGAACCCCACACCTCTGTACTATGAGATGGACGTGCTAAACAGTCGCCTATCGTGCCGCCCGTTACCAATCCTCCTTTTAGAATAAACAGCATGCGAAGGAGCACCAAAAGTGCAATAACAGACCAGGATTGTCACTGGGGCAACTTTTACTCCAGAGCAATTTAAAAGTCTGAAAAATACTTTTTTTTTCAATTGTTGTTATCCTTTGATTTGTTTTTGTTTTTTTATTCCTTGAAGATGGTGGCTAGATGTTACATTTTTCTATACAGTTTGTAACTTTCCAGTATTTTAATTATTATTATTTCCAGGATAGCAAATTAATTCTAATATGTGTATTAATGAAATCTTGGGAATGATCCGATGTTCTTCCTGTCTTAGATATCTGACCTGACACTTTCTGTTTGCATTGTTTTTCAGTTGTGCAAGAGATGCTTGAAGTGTTGAGGCCTGAACTTATATCAAGGATGTCATTTTCACTTCTACATCAACTGTTTGATGATCTTGTAAAGGCTCATGTTGTGAGTAACAGCCAAATTGAAGAGATATTGTTCCAGAGCCCCGATGTGAGACAACAAGCAGAGTCTCTGATTGATTTCATCCTCCACCAAGATCCAGAAAAAAGCCTCAAGATGTTGCGTTTCGTAAGGAAAAGAAATTGTACTCTTTTAAACATCGGTAAGTATTTTTTTTTGTAAGTGAGCAATTATTTACCCCACAATGTAGATGAGGATGACGTCTGCTACTTCTACTACTACTACTTCAGTACTACGACTACTCCTACCACTATTACAACTATGACTCAAACACTAATTCTCTTAGTCATGTCCTGCTCATGTCTTGAGTTCATGCAATATACAAGAGAACATCCAAGATATCCTGACATGAGACTGGTTCTCCACAAAGTGCAAGCAGCAAGCAGGGTGAGGCTGATTCCCCAAAAGCAAACAGATCCTGCTAAGTTGAAAGCTGCGTTTTAACAACCATGCTCTTTTGAAATACCATCTGTATATTTTATTTATGAGCAATTAATGCAATTGTTACACTATACTGTAAATGCAATACAGTGATCCCTCATTAATCGCGATTAATGGGGAACGTGACACGGCCGTGATAAGTGAAAAACCGCAAGGAGGGTTTGCTCCCCCCTAGGAATGTGTGTGTGATTGTATGTGGGTACCAGCATGTTTAAAATATGTGAATAGTTATTATACTTTACATATTTGAGACAAAGACTATCGCACTATGCATATTTATTTAAATCTTCAATTATAAAACATTATGCAATAATTAACATTCATCGGCATCGTCTTCTGAGAGAGACAGAGACTTGTGTTACTCTCACTTTACGTTCTGACGGTGTAGCCACCAGCTATCTCTCCTGGCCAGCCACCCCCGCTCAGGCTATGTGTCGGTATCGATGAAGAGAAGGTGAAGAGAGAGAGAGCGACGTGCCGCTATTTTTGGTGAAGCCCAATCTCTATCTCTCTCTCTCTGAGAACATGCAAACTCCAAACAGGAAGGCCACAGCCGGGATCGAACCCGGTACCTCTGTACTGTGAGGTCGCTGCGCGAACCACTGGATCGCCGGGCCGCCCTGTTTTGGAGAGTTACAAATACATTTACGCATGTTATTTCCAAATGTGTGCATTTATCACGACTTATCATTTGTGAATATTCTGTTCTGGTTGTGAATTGTCGAACATAGTCCGGTAGACCAAAAGTTACATGAAGGTGATATCATATTTTACTCACATTGCCTGAATTTGGTTTTAATTCCTGAAACTCTTGAACAAATGTGATAGTCGTCAGTCGTTTTCATCTAATTGTTTTTATCAAGGATGCATGAATATATTTAAATACTACTAAGCCATTTTTTTCGATCTTGCTTTCTTATCAGGAAAGCAATTTCTGTTTTCATTTAACTTATTAATGGCGGGTTGTCCACTTTGTTCAGCCATGGTTGGTTTCACAAAAATTTCACCATGGATAAATTGTTGGCTTCCCATAAAATAAATTGCAGTAAATATATCAATGGAAATCGCAACACTGCCTGCTGTTGGACGTCGGGCCTTTCAACCCGTGAATATCTCAGGCGCGCGTGTGTGTGTGTGTGTGTGTGTCTTGTAAAACAATATGATGTTTGTCTCAAAAACAAATGCGCATCTTTGCTGATCCGCAAACACCCATTGCACAATTCACAAGCAGTGTCAAGTTTTGCATGGTGGTCGTTGTTGGGAGGACCCCAAAAAGCAGGGAGACAGGGAGGAGCAGGGTGACTGACCAAAATGTATTTAACAAAAATGCAAACAGGAATACACTGGACAAACTAACTCAATAACTCACTCAAATAAAGTCCAGCAAAATCACAATAAATCCAAATAGCAAAGAAAACTAAAAGAGAAAACAAAACATGACACGTGCACAAAGCAACAAACAAACAGCAACAGCGACCCGACACCGAGTGGTCGTGCCGGGAGTTCTTTTAAACCAATGTTTTTCAAACTTTTTTTGAGCGAAGGTACACTTCTTTCATTGAAAAAAATCTCGCGGCACACCAATAGACGAAAATGTGTTAAACAAAAACAGCATATTGTAACGTGTTATATTGTTACTAGAACTGTCAAACCATTAAAATATTTAATTGTGATTAAAAACGCAACTGTCATAATTAACTCATAATTAATTGTGATTACTCACACTTTTTTTAATCTTTTCTAAATTCCCTTTTATATTTTTTCATCCTACTTTTTTCCTGTATTAATGCTCTTATCAACATGGAATCATGGGTCAGTTTTCTATGTGCAAAATGCAAATATTTAATGAAACAACAATTTCGATATTCAATTTTACATGAACATTTTTCACTTGGAGCAGTTATTCACACATAATCTCTCACACTCCATCAACAACAGTGAAAAAAATATTTTGTCACAACAGCTCCTTTAACGGCTCTTTTTAGGGAATCAAAACGGAGCAATATAAAATTATAAAGTGCACATCCAAGTTAAACTATTACTCAGCCTATAGTGCAGGGGCGTCAAACTCAGGTCCTGGAGGGTCGCTGTCCTGCATCTTTTCCAAGTCTCCCTGTTGCAACACACCTGATTCAAATGATCAGATCATCAGCAAGCTCTGCGGAAGCCTGACATTGAACCTGGTCATTTGAATCAGGTGTGTTGCAACAGGGAGACTTGGAAAACATGCAGGACAGCGGCCCTCCAAGACCTGAGTTTGACACCTATGCTATAGTGGATTTAAGCCATGGTTGCATACTTCGTTTTTATCAAGTTTGCTTTGAACACAGCAGTCAAGCTATGTTGATTCTGTTGGTCCTTCTTGCGCGGAAGTCTCTCTACGGTTTTGTGTAGACATCATTTCGGATGACTACACTTGGTTCGAGGCACAACACTGGAGACGTTTTCTCATTTTCGGTGTGGTCGCGACCACTGCACCGTTGAACTCTCGACGTGCCTCAGCACACCGTCACTGTCAGACTAACACGGAGAAGCTCCACACCCTTTATTTATATGGACACGGAACACGGTAACCTTCCACACAAAATCGTTCCAAACAAGTAACAATTGTGTCAGCGGCATACATCGTACTCAACAGGCTACCTGCTCTTTATTCAACAGCGGCTCATCAACTAGTCTATTATTTCTCTCCCGAAACAGTGTCTTCTCCCGCTTGGTGTACCTTAGCCTTGTCCACTACGTAAAATTTCTGTAAATAGCTTGTTATGGAGACTCTCGCTGGCAATACGCAGTGGAGTCGTTCGATGCAATGCGAATTATTTCAGCTTGAGTCGAGCTGTGGACAATGTTGACGACCGGGCAGTAGACGCTCTGTGGACGCTCAGCGTCCACCGTTTAAAGCACAGCGAAGCTGCGGGAATGAATGATAAGGGAGTCGCGTTGTAACCAGTAAGAAGAGGCTGATTCGGAACAAATGTTGAACACGTTGTAGCACATATTTAGTCAATGCCATATAAACACAATGAAATTTACATTCATATATTTGATCACTTATTCTTTGACATTTTAGGAGAAGCCGAGCCTCCCTTGCAGTCTGAGAGCAATCGCCACTGCTACACGATTACTTTCTGGGCGATTCACTGGCATACAAAATGGATATTTTACCGTGGTACACCTGACAATGTCTCGCGGCAAACTGGTGTGCCGCGGCACAGGGTTTTAAAAACACAGTTTTAAGCAAACAAACTAATGACACAATGACCAACAGGTGTGCAGTTGCAGGCGGAGCCCTACAGTGCCACCTGTTGGCCACAAACAGAACCATGACAAGCAGAACAGAATATCTACAAATTATAAATCACAGCAAATTGTCTTGTCTTTACACAGAAAATTAAACAAAAACACTTGAAAATCACAAATATGTGAAAATCTCATAAATGGGAAAATCACAAATATTTTGGTGGATGTGAACATCACAAATGGCATGTGAAAATCAAGAATACTCCTGTGAATCTGACAAACATTGCGGATGTATTTGTGTGCATAATTTAAACAAAAATCTCTCCCCATAGTTGTCCAGTGTACTGATTCTAACTTGTGTTTAAAGCTCACTCGTTCTAGGAATCAATTTATTTCCTTCCAATCTCTATACCTCCCTGTACAAGACTGTTTCAAACAAAATTGACTTTTTTGAGCTAACCAAAAACACCACAAAAGCTGTGTTCCTCACCGCTCACCCATCTCTGATTCTTGCTCTCGAAGCACCAACTAGGCCCTATCCCAGAAAATAATCGTTCTTGGGGCATCTTACAAGTTCATCATCTCAACACTTAATGTAGTAATATTATTCGACATTTAGTTGACCACTTTCTGTATATACTCACATATTGTGAAGAAAAGTATCACTCATGTCACTCCACTTGATCATAATTTTACTATTATAAGATAGGACGTGTTGAAGCGAGAATTCATTCACAATTATGATGATAAACTGCCCATTTACTTTACCAGTACATTGATTTCTCGACAAGTCTATTTGGGCCAATTCACATCCAAAAATGTGGCATAAATGCAAAAGCAATTCTAACAGACTGGGTTAGTATTTGGCCCCTTGGCCCCTTCCTGATTTCTGTGTTCTTTGCATCTTTATCACATAAAAAGATTTCAGTTCAGCAACCCAATTTTAATAGCACACCGACAATCCAAGGAAATTCAAACTGCATTTTCGGAATGCCAATTTGATTTAGTAAGGCACAAAAAAAAACATCCATTCTCAACTGTCCTTAGATGAAAAAGTAATTACCCCGTGAACCTAATAATCGTAGCAGTAACTGAAATCAAGCTTTTGGTTTTCTCGCATGAACTGCCCGTTTAAGGTCATACCACAGAATCTCAATTGGAATCAAATCCGTTTGTTATGGGCTGAGAAATCGCAACACATGCACACGCACACACACAAAATTTTTGCTTTGGTGCACGCTGTTGATTAATTAGGTCGTGTGAATGGTGATGGAAGTTGTTGGCTTCATTGAAAAGCGGGAAGTCAACGGTACTATATAAATCTATACATGCTTGCAATCTCCATTAGCTCAGGGGTGGGAGAGTGAGAAAGTGAAGGAGAACAGATGTGTTCTCTTGTATGATGGAGAGGAGAGTTAAAAGAGGGACATACCACATGGTTGCGTCCTAGTGTTTTATTATCTGTGAACACAACAGGCACCAGTAGCACCACGGACACCGGCAACATCCGTGACATTGACGACAGTTGTGACACCCGCGAATCCAAGTTACTCAGCAGCACCAGCGATCACGACGACATCTTGTTAGGCCAGGAGAGCGGCAACAGCAGCGACACCAGTAACTCCGGTGACTCCAGCTACTCCAGCGGACTCTGTACCACATGGTTGCGTCCTAATGTTTTATTATCTGTTAACACAACAGGCACCAGTTCGACCACGGACACTGGTGAAGCCGGCGGCAACATCTGTGACATTGACGACAGTAGTGACACCAGCGAATCCCCGTTACCCTTCAGCCCCCGCAATAACGATGACATCTGGTTAGGCCAGGAGAGCGGCGACAGCAGCGAGACCAGTAACTCCGGTGACTCCAGCTACTCCAGCGGACCCTGTTCCACCAGCGACGAGGACACCAGCGGCACCAGAAGATGTAAGTCTTGTTCTGTTTTCTCAATAACTTTAACTGAGCCGCCATTTAAATGAGCTAGTATTCAACATAATTATGAAGAAAAGAGGTGAGCTTCTCCTACTACACAATTTGAGTCAACAAATAATTTGAAACTCATCTCTCACCATAACAATGAAGATTTAAGGTCCATCCATCCATCTATTTTCTACTCCAGAGTCAGGTAGCGGGGTCAACACTTTTAGCTGGGAAGCCCAGACTTCCCTCTCCCCGACCACTTGTTACAGCTCTTCCCGGGGGATCTCGAGGCGATCCCAGGCCAGCCAACCGATTACCAGGTGATGATCAGTTGACCGCTGCGCCCCTTTCTTCACCCGAGTGTCAAAAGCACGTGGCCGCAAATTCGATGATATAACCACAAAGTCAATCATCGAACTGCGGCCAAGGGTGTCCTGGTGCCAAGTCCACATATGGACACCCTTATGTCTGAAGATGCTGTTGTTATGGACAATCCGTGACGAGCACAGAAGTCCAATAACAAAACACCACTCGAGTTCCGATCGGGGGGGGGGGGGGGGGGGTTCCTTCCAATCACGCCCTTCCAGGTCTCACTGTCATTACCCACGTGAGCATTGAAGTCCCCGAGCAGAACAAGGGAATCCCCAGGGGGAGCGCTCTCCAGCACACCCTCCAAGGACTCCAGCAAGGGTGGGTGCGTTGAGCTGCAGTTGGGTGCGTATGCACAGTCAGGACCCATCCCCCACTCGAAGGCAGAGGGAGGCTCCCCTGTCTTCCACCGGTGTGAACACCAATGTACAGGGACTGAGCCACGGGGCAATGAGTATGCCCACACCTGCTCTATGCCCCTCACCGTGGGCAACTCCAGAAGGGAAGAGAGTCCAAACTCCCTCGAGAGAGCTGGTACCAGAGCCTAGGCTGTGTGTGGAGACAAGTCTGACTATGTCCAGTCGGAACTTTCCTGCTTCATACACCTGCTCAGGCTCCTTCCCTTTAAGTGAGGTGACGTTCCATGTCCCTAGAGCTGGCTTCTCTAGCCAAGAATCTGACAGCCAAGTTCCACATGTTTGGCTGCCGCCCAGCTCACATTTCACCCAACCCCTTTGGCCCCTCCCATTGGTGGCGTGCCCATGGGAAGGGGGACCCACGTTGCCTTTTCGGGCTGAGCCCGGCTGGGCCCCATGGGTGTAGGCCCATCCGCCAGGCGCTCGCTAGTGAGACGCACCTCCAGGCCTTGCTCCAGAGAGGGGCCCCAGTGACCCGTGTCCAGGCAAGGGAAACTCAGATCCATATATCTATATCTATATATCGGTCGATTAAAATATGTGTGCGTGTGCCTGTGTGTGTGTGTCTGTGTGTCTGTGTGTCTGTGAGAGCTATTTCACCTGACTTTTTCTGTTTGCATTGTTTTTTAGATGACTCTTCGCAGTTGGAGCTTTCAAATTTGAAGCCTGTGTTTATTTCAAATGTGCCATTTCCTGTTCTACATCAGCTCTTGGAAAATTTTTGGAGGGCTCATGTCTTGAGTAACACCCAAATAGAAGAGATATTGAGCCTTGATGCAAGCCAACAGAGACCATCTCTAATTGATATGGTACTCCGCAAAGGTCCAGAAGCAAGCTGGAAGATGTTGTTTTTCCTAAAACTGAGATATCCTTCTCTTTTTGAACTCGGTATGTAATTTTTTTTGTGGCTCAGCAATTATTACAATTATTTACATTACACTGTAAATGAAGTACAGTAATCCCTCGTTTATCGCAGGGGTTACGTTCCAAAAAGAACCTGTGAAAAGTGAAATCCGTGAAGTAGGATTTATTAAAAAAGCAAAAAAATGTGAGGGGGAAGAAATTTCAAATGTGCTGTACATCCAGCACATTTGACAATAAAGTTGTACTTGATAATTGATATTCAGCTTTATTTTTTTACAGTTATTATACAATACTGAAATATGTATACAATGTAGAGGCAATTGCTGTAAGACTGCAAGTGGTCAAATATATGTGTGTACGTACAATAGTGCGGACATGCCATTGACTAAATATGCGCTACAAGGCGCTCAACTTTTGTTCCCAATCAGCTTCTTATTACTGGTTACGACTCTCTTCTCTTCTCATTTATTCCCGCAGCTTCACTGTTCTTTAAACTGTGTGGACACTGAGTGTCGACCGCGTGGATGCTGGGCGTCGAGAGAGTTCATTGTAGTCAGGCCCAATGCCTTGAAACGAGACGAGTCATTGGCTGAATGCTGGTTTTGTCCCGCCCATCGGACGCTCAGCGTCTCTGGGAGTCTATGGACAGTGGCTGTGTATCGGCTGGCCCGGACGATGAGCTTTTCTGCGTGATGATTGGATGATCTGTCTGAGGCTGGATCTCTTTTTGATTGACAGCGAAATGAGCCAATCACCGAACCTATGGTGAAGGCATCCTTTTCATTTTTTTGAAAAGGAACGGAGAGTAGAATTCACGTATAAATAAACGGACACATTTTATGATGTAGACCGAAATTTGGGTTCCCCTCCTTGACAGACCAGCATCCGCCACTGATACAATGAAACCAAAGACCGAAAATTTGCGAAGGCAAATTTGGCAAGCTGTACAGAGACGAGGTGCGGAGACTGTTCAGGTTGGTCAGTCCCTTAGCCAATCAGGATGCAGAACGCAATTCACTGTTTAAAAAAAAGCATTTAAAAAACTGCACAAAAAAAAAATCTGTGAAACAGCAAAGCTGCGGAAGGTGAACTGCGTTAGAGCGAGGCATTACTGTACTACTATTAATTCTTTTACGACTAGTACTGGTAACACTACGATTACAAATATTATTCAAACACTCAAAAGTATTACTCATGTGCATGTCTTGAGTTCTTGTGATATACAAGAGATAGCAGATATCCTGGCATAAGAAAACACGCACGGTCACTGATTCATCTGGTTCTCCACAAAGGTGCAAAAGGAAACAAGAGGAAGAAGAAGAAGAAGGTTTTCCAAAAGCGAAGGGATGATTTGTCTTTTAAAGGCTACGGTGAGTTGGAAGTACCCTTTAGAGGCCATGCTCAGAAAATATAAGGTCGTTGAAAAGATACTTTCATTTTATGCACTGCATCCTGTTTGTGTGTGACGCATGGCATTACTTTATTTCCTGTAGTATATAGTGGAGGAAATAATTATTTCATCCCCTGCTGCATCTGTAAATTTGCTGATTAAAAAAAAACATCTCCGATGACTTACAAATGGATGTTTATTGATTATGGGAATTATAAAAATATATGTCAAAAAGTGTGCCATATCCAATTCAGAAGATATTTATTTCAATGTTTGAAAGTATGTGTTTGATCCGCCACAACTCAGACAGAATTCTGGTTGTCACAGTTTGGCTGGTGCTCATGTGGCGCACAGCTCTGCAGAATCAACCACTGGCTAGTAGTGCTGGCTAGTAGTACTGATCTAGACTCATGTTGAAAGCACACCGGTTCTCAAAATCAATTTCTTACCTTCCAATCGCTATACCGCCATGTGCAAGATTTAAGGGTGCCAAAACAAAGCGACAGGATTGGAGACCTGCACAAGGCTGGAGTGGTTTATAAATCTATCAGCAAAACCCTTGGTAAGAAGGTGACAATGATTACTGTCGTTATTCAAAAGTGGAAAATACACAAACGGGTCATATTCTACATGTGCCTAAGTTAGAACAGGCGCACAGCAACGAACTTTATTGACTGTATCAAAAAAATGAGGCTCAAACAACACCATGAGACAAAACACCCTAAAAGAGAAAAAAAGTGGGACTCAAGACAAAGCTTATTGAGATCATGAAGTGGCCTTGTCGGTTTCGAAACCTCACGGCTATCGAAAACCAGTAGAGCACTGCTTTTTGAAGATGAAGGAATAGCTCCCCCATCTAACTCAGGTGCGCTGGCTGTTGCTTTCTTTTTATTTGTAGTTATCTTTTTATTTGAAGATCTCTCTCACTTTTAATAAACTGAAAAAAAAGCATATTGCTTGTTTCAGTAAAATGCCATGTTTATGGTAGATTTTGTTATAATTAGGAAATACACATTTGAACAATTATAAGCCCACATTAAAATTGCATCTTGACACATTCCAAAACACCCGATGTGAAGGGTCTTTGCAACTTCATATTTGCATCCAGGATTATCAAGCCGGGCGGCCTGGTGGCCAGTGGTTGGCGCGTCAACCTCAAAGTGCAGAGGTACCGGGTTCAATTCCAGCTCTGGCCTTCCTGTGTGGAGTTTCTCCCCGGGCCTGTGTGGGCCTTCTGCGGGTACTCCGGTTTCCTCCCACATTCCAAGAACATGCATGGCAAGCTGATTGAACACTCTAAATTGTCCCTAGGTGCCCTGCGATTGTCTGGGAGCCGGTTCAGGGTGTCTCCCGCTTACTGCCCGAAGACGGCTGGGATAGGCTCCAGCACCCCCCGTGACTCTTGTGAGGATAAGCGGATCAGAAAATTAATGGATGGATGGATATTATCAGGCCATATTCCCTTGGCCCTCTTCCCTTCACTGAGGAGGAAATAAGGCTGTTGCTAACATTAGGACCACTGTTGTCACTTTGTGTCTTTTTTTGGAAAAATTGTTGTTAAAGAGGTCACCAAATTTTGAAGAAAACCTTGCTAAGTAGAAAACACAGACAAAATCAAAGCTCTTTCTAAAATAACAGCAAACCTTCCAAAATAAAAGCACAGACTATTTTATTTCAACTTCATGGTTTCTGTGAGGGCTAATCAGAGACTGAAGGCAGGGCCAAATGTGGCCCATGGGCCAGACTTAGCGCAGGTCTGATATAGACAGTCTCTCTAATGAAGAGTGGGCCAAAGTCCCTCAGGAGTTGTGTCAAAGTCATGCGAATCTTACAGGATCCCCACAAACAACTTTACCTAAACTTATGGTATTGGGATGTTCCAGGATTTAAAAAATCACGAGAGCAAATGGGACTAGGATTATCCAGTCATTTATTTATTTTTTTCTTCAATTTAGCTGCCCTCCAAAATGGATTTTCACCAAGAGTAGGACATGAAAGAAATTTATTTATTTTCATTTTAACTATGGTGCGGGATGGGGATGGGGTGAGATGGGATGGGATTATTTTTCTGTGAGAGTGGGATGGGACAGGTTCCTACCAAGCACAGCGAGTAATCCACCAAGTAGTAATTTGTGATTTTTGGAGCGGGTCAAATACCGCACTATTTAAGTCAAGAAAATAAACACGTTATATGTTTACTTTGAGTTGTTGTTTTTTTAATGATTTTGATAGATTTTATTGTATTAATAACATAATGAATAAACAACCAAATAAATTGGAGGTTGTTAATTTTTGGAGGGTAAGTAAGCAATGATTGCCATTATTTACACTGCTGTTCATGCAGTATTAATACTACTACAACTATTACAACTACTGTTCATACACTAAGAATTAGTCTTCCTGTAACTGCTTGACTTCATAATTAAGATAAAATAACCCAGTATTCAAAGAACATCTGTAAATTTGAAACTGCATATTTTTAGGCGCGCGCGGCAGTCGCCTCAGCGGCGACACTGGCCCCAGTGGCGACACTGGCCCCAGCGGTGACACTGGCCTCAGCGGCGACACTGGCCCCAGCAGCGCCAGCGGCGGCAGTGGCCTCAGCGGCGACACTGGCCCCAGCGGCGACACTGGCCCCAGCGGCGACACTGGCCCCAGCGGCGACACTGGCCCCAGCGGCGACACTGGCCTCAGCGGCGACACTGGCCCCAGCAGCGCCAGCGCCGGCAGTGGCCTCAGCGGCGACACTGGCCCCAGCAGCGCCAGCGGCGACATTAGCCTCAGCGGCGACATTAGCCTCAGCGGCGACACTGGCCCCAGCAGCGCCAGCAGTAAGTCTTGTTCTGTTTTCACAATTACTTTAGCTGATGATTATGGAGAAAGGAGTTCATCTTTTCCTAATACACAGTTTGTGTCAACAAACAATTTGAAACCCATTTCTCCCATGACAAGTGTGAAGGTCATTGTTGAGGTCTGTGATTTTGTTTTCAGATTCCTTTCCTTACAAGTAATTGTTATTAAACAGTGCAGATGTTGTCAGTCTGAGGAATTAATTAATTAAAATTAATTTCTCTGGCTTAGTACATTGGTACCTCTAGTGACGAAATTAATTGGTTCTGGAAGAAATTTCTTAACTTGAAAACTTTGTAAGTAGAGACGTGTTTTCTATGTAAATGCCCAAATCCATTCCAAGCCCTGCAAAATTCAGACGTAAATGTTTTCTCAAGCATAAAAATGCATCAAATTATGTAATAAATACATGTTACAATTAGATTGTTGCACAATAATTGAGAGTTGTCCATAATGTAAAAAACAAAGAATAGCGTAAAGAATAAAAATTATGATCATTTAATTTTTAACTGCTTCCTCGTTTTTTTGCCCTCTTTAATTCATGTTCTCTTTCAGAAGTGTTTTTTGCCTAAAATTTTGTAAAAAACTGATCCAAGGACGTTTGCTTTTGTCTGCTTTTAACAATCCTTAGAAAATTTCCAAGGGTAACATCAGCATAGTGGGCCCGACCGGTGAACACTTTTTCTGGGTGATTCACATTTACGTAAAACTATCGGGGGGCACCTCATCTATCCACGGACATCGACACATTAGGTAGAGGTCCCTCTTAGCCAATGGGATGCCAGGAAGATGCTAGGTAACAGCCAATGGCAGAGCAGCTACAAGTATGTTGCGTTCAGGAAACTCGGAGCTGCAAGTAGTAGACCATACTGTATTTTTTACCTTTCATATCTTGACATTTCTTTTGTAACAAGAGGCAATATTTTCATGTTGAGGCATTTCGTAACTTGAAAATTTCATATGAAGACACGTTCGTTGAGGTACCACTGTACATCAATTTGAATAAGTGAATGAGTGAGAAATAGAGAGTGTGTGTCTGCACTGTTCTTGTTCCGCCGTCCGCCCCAGCCATACTCTGTGTTTTCTTGTAAATACTCGAAACATTTACTCACCAAAGAGAGACACCGACTGAGCGAGTGCTTGTGTGATCCATTCTGCACGGAATAGCAGCCTAAAGAATCCATAAAGCAGGCCGACCAAACGGGAATATTCATGCCGCTGCAATTGAGTCACTCTGGGCCTGGCTTGGTCTACAAGAAAGACTTTATTTGTTGATTTTGAAACTAACCCATGGGCCAAAATAGCACCCCCTTGCGACCCATCGGGTATTTTCTAGGACTGACAGATGGCCCACTCCAGGCCACTCCGCTCATTTTTATCCTACTTAAGACTGTATTTCAATGTTGGTGGTGTTTTGACAGTCATCTTTTTATGTGGGGGTAGTTGTGAGAAGTTATTGTTGACATAATCTTTTTTGTCCACAACCATAAAATAAGTGCAGTTGTTCTGTAAATTAGAGGCCCTTAGTGGGCACGTGGGAGTGAGAGTTCTCTTGACCTGACTGTTTTTGGTCTGCATTGTTTTTCAGATTCCTCTTGGTTGCCGCTTCCAGGGCCACCAGAGTTTATGACAGAGAGTCTTTTATTTCGGCTGATGGTTAAACTTGAAATTGATCTCTTCTTGAGTCCCGAGGAAAGAAATCTAGTATTCTCTTTGAACTCTGATATCAGAAGTATGGTGTTCTATCTGAATCATGTAGTCCACCTGAAAGGTCCAGAAGCAAGCAAGAAGATGCTGTATTACTTGAGGTGGATAGAGCCTCGACTGTTCGGTGAGTTGTAGCTTTCCATTGTGACTTTCATATGCCTCTATTTATCAACCAGACAATTTACAATTTGTCCTTTTCAGGTGTGACATGTTTATTATACCAACTTCTGTGTATATACTTCTTTCCTGAGTTCTCATTGCGTATTCATCACAGCTGAAAATGTTTCGGATTATTTAACCAATTTGAGGTTGTAAATTATGATTTTTTAAAAATCCAATTTATTATAACCCCAACCCTGTCAACCGTGTGTTAAGTGTGATTAACCACTGTTTAGATAGAGTTCCATTTCATTGGCCACACCCAGGCCTGACAATTGTCAAATCCGTTGAATCAAGAAATCACTTAAATAGTACATTTTTACACAAAGTGAAATGAGCCGCAATGTCTCAAAAAGAAAAATTCTGCAAAATGCCCTAATCCAAAGAAATCTAAGAACAATTGGAAAAGTGGTTGAAATCGATCAGTTTGGAAAAGGATACAAAGTTTTGCAAGCACTTTTGTTTATGCGCGGTTTCTCCGAGGTGCTTGTGACCAGCGATTTGGGTTTGTACTTTGTCAGTGCACTTTTCTCTTATTCAAAATTTATATTTTCGCACTTTGTCTGAGCCTGCATTTCTGGAATAAAAAACATTATTCGGTCCGGTCCAGAACGTGATAAGTGGTAGCCCCAAAAATTACTCAAGAATGTATTGACAATTCATCCAGGAGGTCGCAACAGACTATAGAAGGTGTCATGTAGCAAAAAAAACAAAAAAAAACAGTTAAAGACAACCGCATTTCACATATCACAGTAAACAAGTACCTACAGGTTGAAGGGAATCAAGCCAATCCTACCTACTACTGCTACTGCTATGAACACAATATTCATAACAAACTGGGATGTGTCAACCGATTCCCCTCCTTTCCACAGGGCACTGCCTTGTTGAGCAATACAAAGGCATGCTGGTTGACCTGGTGAGAGATGTTGACGCTCTAATAAAGGCTCTTAATATGAGGTGGGGAGTTGCTGTAAGTGATGAGATCAAAGCCATCTGCAGCCCTCAGGAGAAGATGTCAAAGGTCATTGATAATCTAAAATCTGTGGAACAAAAACGGATCTTCTACAGCGTCCTTGAGGAACGGGAGCCACAAGCACTCGACACAGTATTAAAGAAAATGTAAGTCTTTAAACTAGTGAAAGGTTTTTGGGATGTGAATGTGTGAGGCCAATTCCTTGATTTTGCTTCAGACCAGGGGTGGCCAACCCGCGGCTCGCGAGCCGAATGTGGCTCTTTGGCTGGTTCAAAGCGGCTCCCGGGCTTTCACACGACGAGCGTCGGCAGTGGCGATGCCATTCAAACGAAGGCGCTAAATACACTAAACGTACTACGTCAGCCTATCATCAATCCCGTTACTTGATTGACATTAGGGCCGTTCACACGGCACACATTTGGTCCGGTGTTGCACCGAGATATTTTGTTGGGGGATATTTTGCACCGCAGCAAATTGTGTGGAGCGTTCACTCGTACAAAGCCGCTGAGCGGGGCAGCCCCGGTTCAGTGTCGGCTGCCCCACTTGCGTTCACACGGCAGTTTCTGCAGCGGAGCAAAACGACAGAAAACAAACGAGCTGTCGTGTTGGTTCTTTTTAAAACGTACTGTATATACACAACTCAAGCGACTACTGGACCGGCACGTCCTTCTCCTTCTCGGTTTCTGTGCCTTCTGCTCGAGAGTGACCGCCCAAGAAAACGTAAATGAACGATGACTTCAATGACACTCAGAAAAGCAAACACTAATGCGCCAAACAGAAAATCAAGAGAGGAAATCACAAAATAAATTCTATGGGGGTGGGGGGGTTGTGAACAAACAACAAAGGAACAAACAACTCAGAGACAGTCCAGTCTCCTACAAAAGGAAAGATATTACTAGCCAAGTCTTGTGTCGTTATGAATCAACACATTACGGAAGTCCGACAGAGCACGAAAGCATCGCATTCTCGCCATACGTACTCTTCACAAGCATTTGCTCTGGAGCTAATTTAACCCAGTTGCGTTCACACGTGCAAATTTACACCGGTGCTGCTTCGCAAACGAGCATTTGCTGCGGAGCAAATATTCGAGGACCCACCTCCTCAGGGAGGTGGGTCAAATTTGGTCGGTATAAGCTCTTTTCCGGGGCTACGCCGGAGCTAATTTGCACGTGTGAACGCTCTACTGGGGCAGCCCCGGTGCAGCACCGGACCTAATCTTGCCGTGTGAACAGCCCTATAGAGGGCAACCAATCAGATGTCTGCATCACCGCTCATGCGAAAACAATTGCGCTATGCGCTAAGCTAGTCAGCGAATTACCTCTGATTTTCAGGTAGGAGTGCGCAATACATCGATCAGAATCGACTGGGACCCAGCGAACTGGTCCCAAGTCGACCGCAAGGGATGAGAGGAGGAAATGGGTGGGGAAAAAAAGTCCACAAACTGAGGAATCGCGCGGATGAAAGTTTGAGATGGCGGTGAAAAAAACTCACCAAGGTCTACTAATTACGCTATTTAAGAAATGGGAATGCTTGTCTGATTTTTCGTATGAAACGTCCAAATGGCGTATTACTAAACTCACCTGTGACGTATGCACAGAACGCGAGAGCGAAATACGACGCGAGGCAAATTGGTCATTAGATTTGTAGGCTAATCGCTGTGAAAAATATTATGAAACAGTATTGGTTATTCTATAATTTAGTGGTTGTAGCATGGTAACTTTAGGAATAAAACATTAGTCACAAGGTGTAGTAATGCTAATGTTAACTGTTGGTTAGAATTCATGATGACGTGTGTTAAATTCTTTCGTCAAATTGATCGTAGATTACGCATGCATCGTCTTGGGAAGAGTATGTGAAGCCACATCAATACTTACCTGTATTAATGATTACCAGTAAATTAATCTTTGTAGTGTGAGATTGGGAAAATACTCAGATTTTGTGGTATGCTGTATTCATGATCCATTTATTTTTTTTGGAATAAATCTGCAGTACACAGCTGCTGATGTAATATTCATTGTTAATGCATAAACATTGACCCTTGAAACATTATACTTTTGAATTTCGGAATTCTTGATTATGAATATCTGTCAAAATAGAAAAATGGGTTCCCGTGATGAACGTTTACGGAACCCAACATTTGTTATCGTGGTTTCCTATTGGGTAATCCGATGGAACCGAAAAACGGTTACCATGAATTTCCGAAATCCTCAGGCCTGCTCCTGAATTATTTAAAATTTTGCAGCATTTGTTTATCATTGTATGTATATGTTGTTGTTTGTGTTATTATCATATGCAATTGAATAAGTAGACCCTTTCAGAATTCGAAATTTGGGACTCTCTCAATCCATAATGGCACTCGTACTTTTCTGATCGGCACCGAGTCCCAGGGACTCGCTGCCGGTAAACTGTTAAATTATCACTGAGAGATTAGCGCTTTTTCTGCAGTCAGTGATTGATTTCTATGCAAAGTCATTTCTCAACTTGTGTTCCGTGCCACGTCATGCCGGTTGAGTGTTGATTTACTTCATATTAAGAAACTACTGCACTAAAACATTAATTTATAGATGTATACCATATGATTTATTTTTTTTCTCAGTATAAATCACACGTACCCTGACTGTTCTACTCTTTGAATAAAAACACTTCATTCAAGCGTTAGGGAGTGCAAAGGGTTTAGGGTTAGAAGACCTGCCAAGCGGTATGATAGCATTGTTTTATACATGTCCTCGGCTAGGCCTCAGTTTCAAAATCAGTCCTTGGTCCTTGGCCTTGGCCTCGGAGGCAAGTCCTTGGCCTTGGCCTTGGCCTCGGAAAATTTCTGAAGTCCTTGGCCTTGGCCTTGCCCCGGAAAATTTTCCAAGTCCTTGGCCTTGGCCTCGGAGTCAAGTCCTTGGCCTTGGCCTCGGGTTGGCGGTCTTTGGACACAACACTGCTTTGCAGTAACACAGTAAAAAAATTGGGTCTTTGTCTCAGACTGGTTGGCCACCCCTGCTTTTGACGAAAAAGATTTGGATTTCACATGTAAAGACAAATGTAAGACAGGAGAACATTAATTCCGCTTTCATTTCCAGGTATTCACATCTGCATATGCTAAACACACAAACACAATTTTTCGGTTTAATGCACACTTTGTATGAATCCACACATTTTTCGTGTGCACAGACAAGAACACTTGAGTGCAATGCACCAGTAACAGCTTTCAAAGGGCAAGCGTGTGCGTGTCACAATCTGTTTTCAGAAGACTTATTAAACAAGGTTCAGTCAGCAGACAAGCGACAGTTTCATCTGCGTTGTCACTTGCTTGCTTGTGAATTTACTGTTTAATGAACTATGACATCCAGGGAAGATTCCTATTGTGTGTAGGTGGTATAGTCTAGGTCAGGGGTCGGCAACCCAAAATGTTGAAAGAGCCACATAGTACCAAAAAAACCCCAAAACAAATATGTCTGGAGTCGCAAAAGAATAAAAGCCTTCTATAAAACTCACAATGAAGGAAACACATGTTGTTTGTATGTAGGAGACTGGACTGTCTCAGAATTGTTTGTTATTCATTCTTTTTTGTGTGTTCACAAATGCCCCCATAGACTTTATCTTGTAATTTCCTCGCTTGATTTTTTGTTTTGGTGCATTATTTTCGCTTTTCTTAGTGTCAGTGAAGTGATCATTAATTTCCGTTTTTCGGAGGCTGTCTTTGAACGCCTCTCGAGTCGAATAAGAAGAGAGAAGGCACGGAGTCGGACGCAGACATGTCTTTGTTTTTCGAGACTGGTAAAAGCGTAAATAAAGTGTACGTTTTAAAAAAACCAACGCCACAGGACTCCTTTTTCGGTGCTGCAACATGTATCTATAGCTGGTTGAACTATATTAGCCTACTATCAAAATCTTTCCATTTTCAAACATCTTTTATAAAGCTCCAGTGAGCCACTAGATGTCGCTAAAGAGCCGCATGCGGCTCTGGAGCTGGATGTTGCCGACCCCCGGTCTAGATTGTTAGCTAAGCGCACTACTAAAACACCCCACTTGGGAGTTTATTCCACTCTTATAGACTCGGACCCAGTCCGAATTATGCCACATTTTACTAGGGGAGTATTACCATGAAATTGGCTGTATTGCATTGACCTAGTTGAGATCAGACATGTGTGATGCTGACCATTTAGCAGGGCCCATGCTATGCTCAGAGGTGCCGCTAAAGGTTGTATCAGAAGCTCAGACTTTGGTCATTTGATTTGATTTGACTTTTTATTTAGTCTCCCATAGGAGAAACGTGTCTCGGAGGACATGCCCTCCTTGCTGCTACATGCATTGAACAATACATACACATACGCGACACCACATACATTGGACAATACATACGGTATCGGACGATATATACTCTACACACAATGGACGGTACATCACAGTCATATGCACAACTCACACTGCCCTCATGTCCTCCAACAAGTTGTTTGAGATATGCAGTGAAAATCTTAAATCTACAAGGGCATACACACCAAACACAATTTTGTAAACACTCTCTTTTACATACCGTAGTCTGAGTTTGTAAGTTGTTCTTCTATTCTTTCAGGGAAACTGATCCATCATCCAAACACTTTGAAATGTTCATAGTACGTACATCTTCTACCAAATGTTTATTGTCTTCCCTTATTTTGATTCTTGACATTATCCCAAAAATAACAATGAAATTGTTAACAAATTTGATTCCATGAAAATTGAAGTCTAATCTAAATCGTATCATCACAATTTGATTTTTCATTCCTTTACCCAGGCGAAGTGGCTTACTGAAAGTGGAACAGTTGCCGAGGATCAATGGTCTATACTTGAGCCGGAAATGAGCCATGTTGATGGTTGTACGTGGTACAGGTGAAACTTGTTTTCAGTACTCCCCTTGCACACCGAAGGAAACAAATTAACCTGTTCCAGTCGATAAATTGTAAAACTATATTCTTCAGACGTTTTTCTTTTGTCGATTTTCTCTCTTTTTTTAAACACACACACCAAAAACTAATGCAGGGAAACTTGTGTTTTTTGCTGCGTTAATGATGTGAAGTCAGCCGCTGTTCGAATTGGGATCTGAAGAAGCATTTGTGAAATTCTGGCTGGCGGCTAAACACACAACAGTTTGCTTCCGCAGGGAAAAAAAAGAATTTTTGAGGAGGGGGAGGGGGGAGTGTTTATAGCCAACCGTAACCTGTAAATTATTCTGACGTCTAATTTAGAGTTTAAAAAAATGTTTAATATTTTTTTTAAAAAGGGTTGCCCAGTAGTCGAGTGGTTAGCACGTCAACTTCACAGTGCAGAGGTACCGGGTTCAATTCCAGCTCCGGCCTCCCCGTGTGGAGTTTGCATGTTCTCCCCGTGCTTGCGTGGGTTTGCTCCCACATTCCAAAAACATGCATGGCAGGCTGATTGAACACTCCAAATTGTCCCTAGGTGTGAGTGTGAGCGCGAATGGATTGTTCGTCTCTGTTTGCCCTGCGATTGTCTGGCAACCGGTTCAGGGTGTCTCCCGCCTCCCGCCTCCTGCCTGAAGACGGCTGGGATAGGCTCCAGCACCCCCCGCGATCCTTGTGAGGATAAAGCAATTCGGAAAATGAATGAATGAATTTTCCCCAAAAAAACTATAATGATCGCAATGAGTTACGCACAGAGCCAATGGTGGTTAAATCGCTCTGCTTAACTCATTCAGTTCCAACCAATTCTGGACCAAGTCTGAAAAGACGTTTAAAAACGTCTTTGGGAGTGAATGAGTTAAGCATGCTGAGACGGTTCACATAACGAAACATGCACAAAACTAGAGACATATTTTCTACAAAAATGTCAGAAACGTTCTTACATTTTGTTTGCTTTGTTACCGGTAGTTTTTCTTTCTTGGGTGTGAGATTGAAAAATGGTCATCCTATTCATTATGAAATAAAAACAAAAGATATCATTTGAAAAAATAACAAGCAGATGAACAATTATCCACCAGTCAAATACAGGAACTATTTCACAGATTGCAGACTTCGAAATGCAATAAGAGTGATGTGCAAAATACTGCTTCTTAAGTGAGATGCATCAAAACATTCAGTAAAAATTCATCAAACACGGGCTGTTTGGGCTTTGTTTTTATATGTTAAACTTTTATGTAGATAGCCTTAAAACGCATCTTCCATGTAGCAAATTATGTTGGATTGAATTAGATGGATAGAATAAAAATGCTTGTGGCTTATATAGCTGAAACTTATCCCAGTTGTGATAGGTACTGTTTGTTCATACATGAACAAGGCCCAAGCATAAAAAAAGATTTATACTGTGTGTATGGATGGATGTAAACATTTTCTTACAAACAACTGACAGTTTAGTGAACAGAACGTTTCGTCGACATTGTGGATTTTGTCATGTATGGCGATAAGGCGAGCTGACAGTCCCTTGGTCAATCACGACGCAGAACACAATGCACTGTAAAAAATAAATAAATAAATAAATAAAATTCTGTTATAGCGAGTGATTACTATATTGAAGTTATTTTGAGTCAGTTTTTTTCAATGTACCGGTAAGTGTACTTTGAGTAATGTTCTTGCCAACACTCTTCTTTTGTTTGCCTTATGTTTTGTCAATTGTAGTTTTTGTTATTTCATTCATTTTCGTTAACCATAATAACCTGGTGTCCCACCAGCTTCTGCTGCGTACCAGGTCAATTTGAGTGCAGCGTCTCGGGCCTGCGCTGGATTTGTAAGGATTCGCCTTTGAGTTTTCAGTACCGCTTTGGCCAATGGTGTGATCACAAGGACACAACGGAGGCCCTACAGTACATGGCTGCAGGCCCCCTACTGGACATCACAGTTAATGATGGGCATTTTGATGAGGTCTATCTGCCACACTGTATCTGCACAAGTAAGAGAGGATGGATGCAATGGAAAGACTTTGTCTGGTGGTGTGCAAATTAGCAATGGTGCATTTTCTCTTGTGCAGCTGTTGATCCTACAATTCTGGAAAAGTTTGCAGTTCTGCATGCACATACTGATGGAGTTAGTGTGGAAAACGTGTCCGACATCACGCCGTCCCATGTCAAGCTACCGCACACAGATTTCTCTGAAAACGGACCACTTCTCCGGTTTTGGCGCTGGGCTGGCTTCCCGGTGTTTTTAGAGTGCAAAGTGTTGATATACAGGACAAAGAAAACATTCCTCACGCTGCATGTTTATCTGATACCACGCGACTCTGCTCTGGAAGCGGTAATTATCTCTTTGGATGGCACAGGTGTAACTGCTGTCATCAAACTTTTCTTGTTTCAACTTTTGAAGATGGAGCGTCTTTGTTACTATCGTGTTTTTCTCCATCACAGGAACTACAAAAGAAGGCAGAAAAGCAAGGTTATGAAATGATTGAGAAGCCTTACCCCCAAGGAACCTTGGAATTGGATGCCCAATTCAACCTCAAAACCAATGTTGACGATTCAGCAATAACCCCAAAGGTATCACTTAACTGCCTTTCACAGGAACGCAACACAATTCATTGTACTAATAGGTCGGCTTCCAAAGGTCTCCTCTCCAAGTCTCACACCATGTACCTCGCTGCCATACATTTTGTCACTGCTGCGCCCATCGACACCCACCACTGTGAACGAACTGTACTCCCTGTTTGGAGGCCCTTTGTTCCCTCACACAGACAACATTGGTGGCCCATGTTGCTCAAGAAAACACTTTGCAAAGTGTTTTTTTTGTTTGTATTTTCACTTGACTTGAATGTTTGTTTTTGTTTCTTTAACTTGGAATTCTTTTGTATTTCTCTCACAGGATTTTAGGTTCAAATATGAAACTCGAGACCCGAATTTCTTTGAGGTGTTCATTGAACGACCAGGGGCTTCATTCACTCTCACACTTGAAAATGCAACTAGAACAGTGTGGAGCTGTATAATTCGACAATGTGCGTGCTGATCATTTTTCAAATTTTTAAATACATTCTTGCTGCTGGAGGCTGTAAATTTCCCCAGTGTGGGACGAATAAAGGATATCTTATCTTATCTTATCTTATCTTAAATACAGCGTGTTTGTCTGTCTGCATTACCAACACATTATTATGGTGGTCAATCATCTGCTTTTTTTCCCCCTTTCAGACGACTACACCTGTGCTGGAGCCGATGTGCCTGAATTGAGGACATATGGTGAGTATCTTTTGTTGTACAGTACTTATTTTTTGCATTGATTTTACTAGAAATGTTGATCAAAATAAGATTGCTTAAAGGGGAAAACATGATATCTTAAGCTTTCCAAAGTTAACTATACACGGTAAAGAAATTTGCTGTAAAAGAACAGTAAATTACTTGCAACGGGCATCTGCAGTCTGTTGTTATTTTACAATGCACCTACTGTATTGTATTTTTACAGTATAATCCTGGATAGTGAATTACAGCATATAACCATAGGATGACAGTGGTTGGGAGAGGCTGACATTTTTTCAGGAATTCCGTGGGTCACGGTAGTCCTGTGAGATTCCCACCAGCTCGGGAGTCAATTTCACCTCCTATTCCGGCATTGGATACAGGGTACAGGATAAAAGGTTTGCTGGAGCAGGATTATCCTGGAGGGGGAAAAAAAAAGAATATTGCGTGAAATAGTGAAACTCCATGAGGAGAAAGGGGGTGACAAACTGGTCGATAAATGATTTAAATGCAACAATAGGTTTATTTATTTTAATATAGTTGACCTCCCAAATGGGAGTGGTACAGAAATGGGAGTCATGAGGAACAGGATCACGACAGGATGGGACAGGATTTATTTATTTATTTATTTGAACAGGTGTCTGGGATTGGGATTTTTTTTTCCTGTGGAATGGGGTTGGAAAGGGAGTGAAATTCCTTTCTCGTGTCCCTCTCTTGTGGGTGGTGTTCGTTTTACACCACATTTACTGTTAGTCAACGAGATGCTACTGTATTTTGGATTACAGTTCATGAGTGTTGGACAACTGTCTTATGGTATTTTCATAGTACATGCCAGTTTAGATATTAAGTCTATTGCTGCTATTTGAAAAAGAAATTATGCATCAGATTCACACGCCGCATTTCTGTAACACAGTCAAGGCTCTGGTGGCGATAAACTATGTGTGTAGCCACAAAAAGACATGACTTGGACAGAGCGGAATTCTGTGACTTGACGACCCACTGTACCTCTTGAACCATGGCCGCCCCGGGTTTTGATGCGCCCTGTGTTTTACTTGAATTATGTATCTTCTTGTGCTACTAAAATCGATCACAAATGCATCTAGCTACATGCGTGCACCACTATTCGCCGGTCAGTGTCAAGTGACAAAAGTAGTTGGTTAAAGTGTACCTCCGACGGCCCACTTCAAGGTATTGAAGGGGAAACAGAGCAAAATAGTAAGGTTTGATAAGTCTCTGGTGTTCCGATCTTTGTGTCCAGACTGGCTTGTGTTCGCCAAAATGGTACACCTGCAAAACATTTTAATATAAGGTGATTAATAAAAAAAGTAGAATTCATATTCTGTCATGCAGTGAAAAATTTAATGCGGTGCCTATCTGGACCACATGAAAAAAGCTGTTTTATCCTGTTAAATTACATTTTGTTATTCTCAACTCACCTCAACTTTATAGAGCACCTTAAAACAACCACTGCTGTATAAAGTGTTGTACAGGGAGCAAAAATAATTCATAAAACAATAAATTAACAATAGACAGGAGAAAGCACAAAAGGCATAAAACTAAAAATAAAGTCTCATGCTGCATCAAAAAACAAACAATAAAAATTTGTTCTAAGACAAGTTTGAAAGATAGCCACTGAGGGGGCTTACTGAACCTTCAGCTGGAGGTTATTCCAAAGAGAACATGGGCGTGTGTTGAGTCTGCATGGTGGCTCCTCTCTTTGTGACATATAAAAGTGAGGACCCAGCCATTGTCTTGGATCGGGCGGAGCTGTTGCTTTGAGAGCAACCATGAGCAGGAATGCTCAGAGATGGGTGAATGGAGGAAAAAAACTAACTCTGAGATGTTTTGGGTGATGAATTAGCATTTTAACATGGCTAAAAGCTCAAAACAGTTGTCCATCCATTTTCTGAACCGCTTTATCCTCACAAGGGTCGCGCTGAGCCTATCCCAGCTGTCTTCGGGCAGTAGGCACCCTGAACCGGTTGCCAGCCAGTCACCGGGCACACAAAGACGAACAACCATCCGCGCTCACACTCACACCTAGGGACAATTTAGAGTGTTCCATTAACCTGTTATGGATGTTTTTGGAATGTGGGAGGAAACCGGAGTACCCGGAGAATACCCAGGCAGAATACCCACATGTAAACTCCACACAGGAAGGCCGCAGCTGGGATCGAACCCACGACCTCTGTACTGTGAGGTTGACATGCTAACCACTGGAGCACTGGGCCGCTCTCAAAACAGTTGTTTTAACATGATATATCAGCAGGCGGAAGTGTGAAAACAAGACACAGAAAAGCTACTCAATTCTTTAACCTTCAAAGATAATTGTTTTTATTTATTTATTTTTTTTTTTTTTGCTTTTACAAACGAGTGTTAGTCACATGGGTGGGGGGAAATGCATAATGAGAAAACAATTATTTTTCACAAAATCATGTTTCTTGATGGACTTGCTCAACTAATGTTCTATTCACAAAAATATTTCCAAAATCTTAAATGTGACAGAGCGGTTTTGGACTGTAAAGATGAGGACACATTCTTTTTTGAATGTTGCTGAAAGTTAAATCTCATAGTTTAACAACTTTACAAACACAAGAATAATGATGAAAGTTACTTTTTTATCCTTCTAGATGAGGAGCTTGGACGAGTGAGCACTGATTTTGCGGAACGGGTCAGTGCTGAAGTTACGCATCAATTGTTGAGTGACCTTTTGGGCGCAAGCCTGAATGACGGTGAGAGAGCTGCAATAATTGAGGGGCACAGGATCCAAACGCACAGAGCACGTGCACTGATCGATACGATAAGGAAGAAAGGACCCAAAGCTTCTAGGATGATGATCTTCCACCTGGAGCGCAGAGACAGCACACTTCACGGCCTGCTAGGGCTGCCCCGTATCCCAACCCCCAAGCAGCTAAAATACTGCAAGCGCTGAAGCAAGAACCTAGTCTTAATTGAATCGAGTACACTATTAATTTTGCCCAAGTCTTCAATTTCAAAGAAGTTTTTGGGTTGTTTCCACCATATTTGTAGCACCAAAGCTAAGAGTATGCATTCGTCATCATGTGTGTGGTAGTGTGAAGCATCTGAAAACGTTTTTTTTTTTTTTTAAACAGTTTATCAATTAAATGAGAGCGCACAGGGCATCAACAACAAACAGATAATTGAGATGCAAATGCAAATCCAGAATTCTAGGCATGGTCCAAATTAAGAAGATTCAACCGTAATATTTTGAAATTACCTTTGCTTTTAAATTGCCAAAGTACTCATTTAGGCCTTTTCACTCTACACATGGAGTTCTTGGTGTTAATCGCGAGGCAGCGTGCAGCAATCAGGTGCAAACCTGCCCATTTTCGGAAGTGGTAACTTAGCGACCTACCAGAGTTTAGCAGATGTATGTATAAAAGTGGAAAATTATCAGCTACCTTTATGCACTTAATTAAGCTGTGTTTTTCCATTTTTTTCAATGGCACATTTCTTTGATTGAAAAAGAAATCTCACAGCAGACCACTTGCCGAAAATGTGAAAAAAGCTCATTTTAAGAATTAAAGTGTTATATTTTTCTTCTGAGCGTTTTTTAACATTGAAGAATAATGTAAAATTACAGCACCTTGGATAGGAATCAAATATTTTATACTCTTTCATATTTATTCTCACTCGGTGTGATAAATGGATTGGATGAACACAAATCTGATATCCTGGCAGCAATTGGTGAAAGACGCACGATGCTCTTCCTCTACAGCTCTCAGTCGTTCTCTGTTATTAATTTTTACAGCTATTTCTTTAGCTGCTTCGGGTCTGAATGTCTCATTTACATTGCCACTGGGACTTTTTTATTTTTTTAAATGTAGCCACAAGTTCAGTGACATGGTAACTTGCTTTCAGGGCTCATGCATGTGCTTGTTTCCCACAGCACACCTAACAATACGTCACAATGTTTGAAAACCACTGCACTAAAGTACATGAATCGTATCTTAATGGTGTGACAGTATTTTTATATGTACAATATAATTTCATCATATGTATTTTATAAAGTCTTCTGGCTCATGGCCTGTGTGTTGCCACTTTTTACAAATGTACATTCTTGTTCAGAAATGATGAATCCCCCTTCCACTTGTAATCTATGGGATCCACACTCTAAGCTTAATGATACGTACGGTTGAAATCTCAAGGGAGCTTCTAAACCAGGGGTGCCCATATCTTGTTCTCGTGAGCCCCTATCCAGCCTTATACCCCTATTTCAGCCATTCAAATGATCAGGATCATTATCAGGCTTCTGCTCATTTGAATCAGGTGTGTTGGAGGAGGCAGATATTGAAAACAGGCTGGATAGGGGCTGTCAAGGAGTGTAATTGGGCGCCCTGCTCTGAACTGGCTTGCAATTTTAATGAGAGATTGATTTCGAATTAATCTAGCCCAGCGATGGGCAAACTTTCATGCTCGAGGGCCACATTAGATTTTCGAAAGTAGACATTTCTTGATAGCGCTCCGTAGTTTCATGTGATATGTGGCTTTTCCAGCTGCTGAGAAACTTAATGTTTCTGTAAATCGCTATTTTTGTAATGCGTAACTCCCAACAGCCAACACTTCAGTGATCTGAAGGCAGCGGAACACTCAGCTAGTCAATATGTACATTTGGACATGTTTCTTTGTGGCACTGACTAGAAAACGATTTCTGTCGGACTGGTCCCATGTTCTGTCTCAGCATTAGTTTTGCTTTCTGCTAGCTCGCAATATATTTAGTTCTGTCTGTCCCCTTTCAATAATTTTACAATTTGAGTCCATCTTTTAAATCTGTCTGGGTCTTTCTTTTCTCTGGGGAAATTATGAACAATGAGGTTTACAATTGACTTTTTCCATCTTTGGGTGAACTTGGCAATGGTGTTTTTTTTACACCAATATTAAAGCCTCGAAATTCCGTTTAAGCAGTAAAACAAGGAACAAAGGATGTGCCATTTTGACACTTAAGGCTTGGAGTACAAACTGCTTGCAAGCTTAAACTTGTACAGATAGGCATATAACTGTACTACTACTTTCACACCAAATTTCAATGACCGTTTGTATGATAGCCATTTTAAACGTGATTGACTCACGCATGCGCAGATGAGATCTACAAGTTCCTTTTTGTACAAGCGCAAATGTACAAGTGGCAACTAAGACATTACCAGAAACGAAACAGTAGGTGGCGGTAATGAGAATTGCTCTGCTGTCAGCGAAAAGAGAAGGAGCATGAGGAAGTGCTCCAGCTGCAGCTCTAGCTCCCTCAAGAAGAGCACTAGTGTGTGGTGCTGGAGATTTAAGATCCTTTGCTGCCAAGTACACGCGGGGCAGCTACATCCTTGTAATATTTTAAAATGCCATGGGTAACTGTTGGGCCTTCTGCGTAGGAATCTTCAGAAGAGAGGCTAATAGGATCCAAAGAGGAGGCGGGTAAGTAACACATGAAATTGGCTAAAGGAGCTAATTAGCTTGACAGCATCATTTAAAACGGGGAACTCTCTTCCTGCTAACGTTACCCTAAAATAAACGAGTGTGCCTTTTGAAACTCATTCATTCATTCATCTTCCGTACCGCTTGATCCTCACTAGGGTCGCGGGGGGTGCTGGAGCCCATCCCAGCCGTTTCCGGGCAGTAGGCGGGGGACACCCTGAATCGGTTGCCAGCCAATCGCAGGGCACACAGAAACAAACAACCATTCGCACTCACACTCACACCTAGGGACAATTTAGAGTGTTCAATCAGCCTGCCACGCATGTTTTTGGAATGTGGGAGGAAACCGGAGCACCCGGAGAAAACCCACGCAGGCCCGGGGAGAACATGCAAACTCCACACAGGGAGGCCGGAGCTGGAATCCAACCCTGTACCTCTGCACTGTGAAGCCGACGTGCTAACCACTTGTCTACCGGGCCGCCCCCTTTTGAAACTAATTGTTAAAAGTAAAGCATCCTGATCCCCCCGTTAGTGGTTTCTGAATCTGCAGTCTGTCAGCAGAGCTCAAAACCCCACCCTTGTGACTGTTCCTCTTGACATTTGTTTCAATAAGTCCGCTGGAGTCACTCGCGCCCAATGGGGTCTTGTAATTGTAGTTATTGAATCAACAGGGGCTAAGTGTTATTCTACCCTGCGTGGCCGCTCAAGTTTATTTTAACAGTAGTTTTTTTGTCTGACGTCATGAGCAGACTCTTACGTCACTAGAATGCCAGGAATCGTGAACTGTGGTCCTTAAGAGTGCCCTCAATGTACCCACAATGCATCTAGAAAAAGTCGTTAACTATGGCCACTGGAAAAGCGAGTACGTTTTATTCCGTGATGCAATACACTGATACAGGGCCGCAATTTTGTTCTTTTGGATTTTATGACATGAGTCAAATCTCAGATTTGCAGCACAAACTGTGTTGTTAAATTATAATTCTCCATGGTCAGCAGAGGGAATGACCACTTCTTGAAATCAAAATCGTATCATTGATTGCTTTGTTGGAGTACTGCAAGCCATTAAATGCCTCTTTTAGAAACTAAGCATATTACATGCTATTGCACCCATTTAAGAAAAATAAATGCATAAAAGATAAATTATTTAATTTAGTTGAAAACATAAACTAAAATTTGCCAATGTTGAGTCTTGAATGAAACCAGTTTGACCGAAATTGTATCATTTAATCGAGTAAATTTCAATGAATTAATTCACTTTGTTTTCATGGGTTTCAATTAGCCCGAGGTTGTGGAATTTGATACAAACAGATTATATTTAAAGATCTTACATTGGAAATTACAAAGTGTGACAAAATTCCCCACCTTAGGGTACTTTTTCATAATATATAGTAACATAGCTAAAAGGGGTCAAGAAAGTACACACAATGGCCAGCATTGATCTCGGACGGATAAATACCAAATTCGTCACGCAAACCACATTGGAAGTCTGCTAAGATTAAGAACAATGTAATGATGGAAATAAGCATAAATATTCTCTTGCTTCTGTCGTCTTCTTGATTTTCTGCATCTGTTCCGGTAGACGTCAGTGCTGCTCGATATGTTGCGGCACAGCATGGTACTACAGTGAGGTGGATTGCAACTCTAAATTCGGACTTGCCTGTATACACCAATGGGGGGGGGAAATGATTACTTGGAAATCACTGATAATCACTCCCTTGGGGCAATTTAGAGTTTTCCATTAACCTGCCATGTGTGGTTTTGGAATGTGGGAGGAAACCGGAGTACACGGAGAAAACCCAAGCAGGCATGGGGAAAATATGCAACCTCCACACTGGAAGGCCGCAGTCGAACACTGCACCTCTGCACGATGAGGCGGAAGTGCTAACCAGTTGTTCACCGTGCCACCCGTGGAATTCATATTTGATCAATATTTATTACATAAGATCGACCAGCTAGCATTAATGACGTGACGATGGAAAACAAATTTTCCATTTGACTGATGAGTGAACTACATTGTCATCAACATAAAAAGCACCACAGAGTGATTAGGTAGTCGGGAACGAGTAAGTGATTCCCAACACAGTCCAGCTGCCTCGAATGATATTTTACTTCTCCATTTCAGTCATGTTTTTATCTGCTGACAGTCTGGCTATGTTGGTGACGCCCTCAAAAAACCGAAGACAAACCTTTGCACGTTTGTGTTTCAGACAACTTCACATTGGTTTTCATAACTTATAGTTGAAATTCATCTCCTGTTTGTCAGACTACCAAATGAGCGAAGCCTTCTCATGTTTTTATCAGTAAACTGTCTGAGTAAGTGCAGTGTTTGTCATTTGTCATTGCTAGTAATGTGTGTTCTTACAGGTCCAAATACTTTCGCAGCAGCAGCACTGGGGAGCATTATACAATAGAGGTACAGTTTCCATTTTGACTCTCTTTTTGTCTTTACTGTGCATTATTTATCTAATTGCTGTATTTGTGTTAATTTTGCCAGTTTGAAAACCTTGTCGAAAGTGATGAGGTAAGTGTGATTGTCCATTTTGGTTGAGCTCACAATTTTACAACTTTTGAAGAGCCTTCAAATACAGAAACCCAACTGCATATTAAAGCTCTCATTTTTGAAAACAAGAAGTGCACACCAAAAGGTCAACAGTACAATCATGAATTCATGATGATATTCTGTTTATTCTTTTTTGGCAGGAGGAAACCCCTCAGCCGTGCCTAAGGTAGAATATTTGCACAAATTACATATTTCAAATGCAAATCTACATTTGAAGCATTTACTCTTTTATTGTTGGTTTTTTTTTTCTCCAGGCCCATCAGTGAGGATGAGCTGAAGAACCTTCGGGAGCATCGGTATGCTGACATCTCTAAGAAGCAGGTCCTGATCGACCAGAAGCTACAAGCTGAGGTAATAGTCTTTCTCATGTTCTCTTAATTTCTTGTCGGCCCCCAATTTATATTATTGTTTCACATTTGAGACCTATTTTTGCTTATCTTATCATTTGCTACGTTTATTTAATTTTTTTCTGTTTGGTAATTAATTTTCTATTGTTTGTGTTTTGCTTCATTTTGTTGTATCACTCAGTTAGAGGCACAAGAGGAAAGGTTGAGGCTAGAAGAGGAGGCTAGAAATGCTGCCCAGCGGGAGGCCGCCAGGTTGGCACGTGAACGAAAAGTGAAGGAGGTGAGGCGACATTGAGCGCTCCTCCCTTCTACCAGTTGACTGTACCGCTTGCTCTACTGACCGGCATGCAACCCCCCTAGTATATGATCCCTGAGTACAGGGTGTTCCATAAGTCTCCATAAACGTTTCTTGACAGAGGCCATTTGACTGCTTGTTCAATCGCCCATCAGGATGATTTCAGTTTGTTGCTCTTTATTCAAATGCATTCTCTAGGTTATCTGAAATATAAAGAAATAAAAATGTTTGAACCACATACACTATGTACGGAATGTATTATTTTTCCTATGTATGGAGACTTATGGGACAGCCTGTAGACGGCGTCAAAATTATGAGACACACAAAATGGGACAGAGTAACTTTTTGCCAAATATTTCATTTATTTTTATTATGTATCAACAAAAAAAAGAGAGATAATTGCGACTGAAATGCAATTAATGCCTCATTCCGCTACCCTTTTGTCTACATCTCATTTGCTTTGTCCTGCACTGGTGCTTAAAGTGTAAGAATGACAATGTATCACAATTTATCCGGGGTGGCCAACCAGTCGGCGACAAAGAGCCAATTTTTTTTACTGTGTTACTGCAAAGAGCCACACACACACACATGCACGCCACGACGAGCATCAGCCGGAGAGCCTGAACATAAATAAAACCTTAAGACACAAACGCACAAATCTCTCTTCTCCCCACTCCACCCCATTTCCTCCTCCCGCGAGTGGTCAACTTGGTCAACTCTGCTGGCTCTTGGTTGATTGCGATTGACGTATTGGGCACCCTTGCCCTAAATATAGAGGTAATTCGCTGACTAGTTTAGCACTTAGTGCCGTTGACTGCACATGAGTGGTAATTCAGTCATCTGATTGGTTGCCCTCTGTCATATTGATGATATGCGGACGTAGTATGTTCTGTGTATTAAGCACCTTTGTTTGAATGGCAACGCCATTCGTTTTCGACAATTGTCGTGTGAAAGCCCGGGAGCCGCATGGAACTAGCCAAAGAGCTGCATGTGGCTCGTGAGCTACGGGTTGGCCACCCCTGCTATATATGATATTTATATATACCTGACAATATTAAGCACTCATGTGGGCTCTTATTCTGCAGCTCTTGGTTCAGAGGACGAGGGGGAAAGCAGATGGGTGCGGCAGCGATTCTCAGCCGAGAAAGTGAGTCACGTCCCCTCATCGGACAACTTGATGATTTTGCAGCTGAGTCAGCAGGGGGTTTTTTTTCTTTTCTTTTTTGTTGTAAATTCTCATTCTCGCAAGAGAGACATCCTCATTCATCTTTATCATTTGGCAATTATTGTTAAGCAAGATTCAGAAATCATTGTCCAGAGCAGAATGATGACAAAGTGGTTCAAATGTCTTTCCCAGGTTTAATTCGCAAGATTGAACATTGATTGACATTCGCATATCTTTGGTGTCAGGCAGTGTCGGCTCAGGTCCCATTGAATTGTCTGTGTGTGCCCTGCAAGTCACTGGCAACCACTACAAACTTTTGTCCAAGTCTGCTGGGCTACACTCCAGATTTCTACAACTCTGAACAAGCTTAGAAGCATAACAAACTGATGGCTGGATGGACATTGAGGTAACTGACGAAATGGAGGTGCACTCCCAGCTATGACCTGAGCTGAGGCCAAAATCCACACAGATCTCTCCTGTGGTACAACATTAATCTGCTCAATGCAACGACTGCATGAATACGGGAGTTCAGAACATTTCCACAGTGATTCTCCAGTTACTTTAAATATCTTAAAGAAATAACAATTCATCGTTCTTTTTTGAGTTTTCATGATTGTCAAACTTTTGGTTGAATGCCCGATTGCAGTGGGTAAAATACTGGTTAGAAATGTCACCCTATCATGTCCGTACCCCAGTTTTGTGTATTTTTCATTCCAAAGCTGTGAGGGAATGTTTTTGATTGTCATCCTGACCTGTTTCAGACAAGCTGGGGATGGTTTCGACCCCTCTCTCCAGAATGTCAAAGCCCAATCTGAGGTTTTCAGAAGCAATAGTGAGTGAACTCAACCACCCTGTCTTTGCTAATCTAATGGAAGTACATCACATCCGCACTAATGAGGAACGATGATTGAATTAATGATACATGACCCCCCCCACCACCACCACCACAAAAAAAAAAATTGATTCTGCAATGTTTATAATCTCCGTGTTGCTAGGACTTCCCTCCGACACGAATGTGGTGACGCCTAACACGGAGCGCAGCTGGGATTTCACCACCAAGACACGCTCCACCAATGATGATGCCACTTCATTGGATCTGGAGTGGGAGGATGAGGAGGGTGAGAGTACAATTCTGTTGTTTAGTTTGGGGAGCTGTTTCCGGATGAGTGCTGTTTTTGGCAACCTTTTTAGATTTATTCATTCATTCATTCATCTTCCGAGCCGCTTGATCCTCACTAGGGTCGCGGGGGGTGCTGGAGCCTATCCCAGTAGGCGGGGGACACCCTGAATCGGTTGCCAGCCAATCGCAGGGCACACAGAAACGAACAACCATTCGCACTCACACTCACACCGAGGGACAACTTGGAGTGTTCAATCAGCCTGCCACGCATGTTTTTGGAATGTGGGAGGAAACCGGAGCACCCGGAGAAAACCCATGCAGGCCCGTGGAGAACATGCAAACTCCACACAGGGAGGCTGGAGCTGGAATCGAATCCGGTACCTCGGCACTGTGAAGCCGACGTGCTAACCACTGGACTACCCAGCCGCCCCATTTTAGATTTAGTCTTAGTTTTTTGGGCAAAACTGTTTATTAGTTTTAGTCATTCCTATTTGTGATAGTTTTCCCAACTCAACTGTATTTATAGAGCACTTTCAAACAGCCATCGCTGCATACAAAGTGCTGTACATGGAGCAATTAACATACAACAAACAGTAAAGCAAATCGGTAACAAAGATGGTAGAAAGCACCGAACAGCAAAACCAAGAACAAATCTAATTGCTAAAGAATACAAGTGAGTTTTTAGGCGGGTTTTAAAGATGGGCAGTGAGGAGGCTAGTTTTAGTCGAGGAAACCTCAAAAAAGGGTTTCAGTTGACAAGTACTCAAAAGGGTTTCTGTCAGTTTTAGTTAAAAATAGACATCAGTGATCATTTTACAGTTTATCGGCAGCGAGTCACAGGGACTCGCTGATCAGAAAAGTATGAGTGCCATTATCGATTGAGAGAGTCCCAAATTTCGAATTCTGAAAGGGTCTACTTATTCAATCGCATATGATAATAACATAAACAACAACATATACATACAATGATAAACAAATGCTGCAAAATTTTAAATAATTCAGGAGCAGGCCTGAGGATTTCGGAAATTCATGGTAACCGTTTTTCGGTTCCGTCGGATTACCCAATGGGAAACCACGGTAACTAATGTTGGTTTCCGTAAACGTTCATCATGGGAACACATTTTTCTATTTTGACCGTTATTCATAATCAAGAATTCTGAAACTCGAAAGTATAATGTTTCACGGGTAAATGTTTGAAAACGATGCATTAACAATGAACATGACATCAGCAACTGTGTACTCCAGGTTTATTCCAAAAAATAACAAGTATTAAGTACAAATAGGTGTTGATGTGGCTTGACACCCTCTTCCCAAGACAATGCATGTGTAATATACTATCAATTTGACGAAAGGATTTAACACACGTCATCATCAGTTAACATTAGCATTACTAAACCTTGTGACGAATGTTTTATTCCTAAAGTTACCATGCTACAACCAGTAAATTATAGAATAAGCAATACTGTTTCATCATATTTTTCATAGCGATTAGTTTATAGATCTAATGACCAATTTGCCTCGTAATCGTGCCTCATGTCGTATCTCGCTCTCGTGTTCTGTGCATACGTCACAGGTGAGTTTAGTGATACGCCCTTTGGACAATTCATACGAAAAATCAGACTGGCATTCTCATTTCTTAAATGTCGTAATTAGTAGACCTTGGTGGGTTTTTGCGCATCTCAAACTTTCATCCACCTGATTCCTCAGTTTGCGGACTATAAAATAGCAACCCGCATGCGCACATAACGTTATCTGTTGTACCCCCCCACCCCCCAACACTGAAAACAAAACGTAAGTAAATTAGAAGAAAGGCACTCACACACCACACCACAAACACACATACAGGCGCAGTGAAATCGCGTTGATCACACAGTCAACTCGTGTGCGGTGACTTTTATGGTTAAACTATTTTTCGGTACCGTTAAAATGACGCCACGGAAACGACACGCTACCGGTAACGATTGTTACCGTGAAATCCTCAGCCTTGCCGTACTTTGTTTTGACTGAGAAATTTCCTTGCGTCCCAAAAACGCACATTATTTGGAACTGTGCGTCCCGTGCGAAAATTATGCGTCAAAGACGCGGGACTCAGAGGTAACGAGATGGCTGGACATACAAGGTTTCCACTAGGGATGAGAATCTCAGCACTGAGGACGATTCGATACACATCTCGATGCACTACCAGCGATGCGATACTTAAACGATGCATGGAATTTTCTGGCGACACGATGCGATACGTTTCACCGTCTTCACGATGTGATACGACGCGATACACATTTAGTTCAAATCGATGCGATCCGATATGATACAATGCAATTTGTTGTGATATTGTGCAATTAAACATGATGCAAATACGCAAAGAAAAATCGTTTAAAAAAAGATGGAATTCAGTATGGTATTGCAAAAAGTATACCACTTTACTCCTTGTAAACAGTAGAACGTGTAAAACAACTTAAGCCCTTTCACAATTGGGTTTTGTGCAAAGTAAAATATAAACAATTTGGCACCTGAGACTCACAGCTGTTGCTGTAGTGTAAACACAAACGGACTACTCTCACTGAGTGTCTTTATATGAAATATCCATCTCCATAGGACAGAAAAAAAATACAATTGAAACAATGTGGCAGTCACAGCCTCAAAGCTGCCGTGTGTATTGTAGCGTACACAGACCAATGTCACTGAGTGTCAAATAGAAATGTCCAAAAGAGTCATCCATGTATAGTTTTTCCTTGCTCGGTCACGGTGAGCTGCAAGGGGACCCCCAAAATAAGAGGCGATTTTTTTCTGATCCTGGCCTGGTTTGCCAAGAGTTTCTCCGGTGTCCGACGAGGAACTGGGCGGGGAAGCGGGGGAGCGGGAGGGAAACTTGTCGGTGATGTGGTGCCATCGTTTTAAGTGGTCTGCACTTTGTGGTGCTGCCGTTGTATGGCTTGGTAGTGCGACATTCTTTACAAATTACGGAGGTTTTATCAAGCTTTCCGTCTTTCTTTTCGAAGCCGTAGTATTTCCAAACATAAGATCTGAATGTTGTGGGTGCATTAAATACAGTAGTTTCCTCCCTGCTGCTTGCGCGAACTTCCATAGTGTTTCGCTAGTAGTGTACTGCACTGTATGTGACTCGCGGCTTCCGTCCGTATTCAACACAAAACGCAAAATAATGATGGTGCATTCATTGCACCTAGGAAAGGGCAGATAGGTGACGTTTAACATGAATAAAACGGCGCTTGAATCAGATTTTACCGATACCCACCAATGCATCGTGATGAATCTAGATTTCAACCGTCGATTGCATCATACCCAGTGAATGAGCCGATGCACTCGCATCGCGCATGTGCGCATCGATGAATCGATTAATATCGATTCTTTTCCACACCCTTAGTTTCCACCCAATAACAAATACTTTCTGATCTACTAAGGATTATGCGTTACACACAGATGAATTGGTAACCGTTGAATCAATGTCTATCACTCGAAAATAGGCCAAGAACCAAAACATCTTTGACAATTGTTGTGGCTTTAATTCTGTGAATCAACCTGCTCAAGTGCAGTGAACATTCCCATGCCCAAAATATGAGCAACTGATGAGAACACTTGAAAATATGAAACAAACACGACACTTTAAGCAAAATATATGCAACACTGTTTTGACTCCTATCCTTCGTGCAGTTATGGTGTCAAGTTCATTTCATCCTAAGAGCTGACAGTGTGGATGATTTTACACTCCGATTCCATCACTGTAGCTCAGAATGACACATGACACCTGTGGGTGGAATCTAAGAGAAATTATTTACCGGTACACATTTCATCCCATCATCCAACTAACTAGCAGAAAATACTCCATAGCCAACTTATGTTATAATTCCTACATGTGCCTTAATCTACTTTTAATATTTGATTATGCACACACAACAAGCGAATGAATGCCAAAATAAATGAAGGTTTAAATTACCCCATTTGCGCGCAGAGTTACATGGAAAACTTTCAGCTCACAATGAGATTTATCACAAGCTGTCGAGTAACAGTGAATGCTAGCAATCGCATACAGTTACCGTTTGACATGTTAACAGGACTAGTTGCGACTTACCTGCGAAGAAATGTCAGCGTATTGGTGATACATTGAAACCATGTTGCCTGGTTCTTGGCATTCTTTCAAATAAATGATGGAGCCATGAAAAATATGTGTATGGACATGAATGGCATATCTGTGTTCTTACTCTGACTTTACATGTGAGAGATATTTACAATGTCTCTATTATTGTCATCACTTTGAAAGAACAGGATGCACGGCACAAAACACGATCAAGCATTTAAAAGATGAAAGCCACATTGAAATGTTGCACATACGGCGGCTTCAGGAGCAGTCCTGGAAAATGATGTCATATTTGTAGACATTCACATGTTTTTTCAGTGGCGTTGTATCAAGTGGCTTCTACGCATCCTACTACTTGCAAAGTTGTAGAATCTACACCGATTACTCCTGTGACCCTGGAAATTTAATTGAAGTTCACTCTGGAAGATGGAAAAAGAGAATAGGCATTCATTGCTGTTGCTTTTTTTAAATTTTGGGCAGGGAATCAATCACATAGTGACTCAAAGCAGAGAGAAGTGAAAATAAATCACACATCCCTCTTTTCCTCTTAGGAATGAACCGAGCGCTTCCAACCTGGGAGAGATCTCGGACCGAAGAAGACATCTTGCGCGCAGCCTTGGGACCCGGCAGCACGCAAGCGCACAGTGGCCCGACCTCGACCTCTGAGGACTCAAACATGCTGGAGTGGGAGAATGATTTTGTGAGTAGCCACCTGGAGGACAATGCAGACCCGGAATTTGAGGGTTTTGTAAATCCTGTGCTGGACACTCCATCAGAGGACACCTCAGACTATGGCCAGGACAGATAGTGTCCAGCGCAAAATGAAACTTTTGCCGCCACCTCACATTTACACGAGCTCACCAGCCCCCCCCCGCCCGGTCCCCATCTCATGAAATAAATGTAATTCCATACTCGTCATATTGTGGAATATGATGAAACGGATGCTACACTTCTCTTCAAACACATTTCTTTTTCGGTGCCTTCATTGCTGATCGTTTTCTGTATTGTAGCTGAACAATTGCAGACATTTACCATTTGAGGAATGATCTTACAACCAGATTACACTGTCCACATAAGCAGAGTTGCCAAACTATTCCAAGGATCCTTGCAACTGAGCAGCAATGATTTACTTCCACCCCCCCTCCCCCCTTTATGATTAAGGTTCTTAACATGAAATGTGAACTAATCCTTAGACCAATTACAACAATATCAACCCATGATGCCCATTATGCTGAAATGATCCCATCGAGCAGGCTACTTATAAGTTAACCTATCAAAAGAAAGATAGCTTTTTGGAATTTTTAATATGTAAGTACAATGTGGAAAAGTCAAATTTTTCTAATCAAATCACACATTTTGAGTCGTAATGTTGCAGCTGCTAAAAATGTGAGCACAAGAGCATTATGATGTTGTCCAGTCTTACAAATTTTAAGACTGGGATTTTAAGTTAAAATCTCATCTTTTTGCAGGTCTCCTCCCCATCATATAACTAATTGCATGATGGGAAAGAATTGCTAATTTAACACAATATAATATCAATATTTGACAATTTGCACATATGTAACATGTATATTAAAGTTACCCTACTGACATTTGAATACATTTGGATTTAGTTCAATCTAGTCTAGTTTTCAATTGTGAGAACAAAGTGTTGGGCAGGGATTCCTATTTGAATAGAAAGCAAACATGAATTATCCTCATCAATTATGCTGGCAGTTAACAGCCTAATTATCAGAAAAATAAATATTGATTTTTGTTTTGCTGGCATTGCTCCGAATGTAAACTTGGTCTGTGGCTGTTATCCACTGCAATCACTGAAAGCAATATTTTGGGCTGAACATGACCAAAGACCATGCCTCAAATTGAGATGTTGATCAACTGTTGCTCCACACATCATGCGTCTATCATCCAACTTTCAATTTTCTAATAATTTAATTAACATGTATGCTACAGCATGACACCAGTATACCTATAAGTAGTCGTTCTCTTTGCACTTCACAATGTGATTTAGGAATGTTGATGCTGGAGAAGGTAGCTTTTACACATGATAATCTGCTGACTTAACACAACAATTCCATCATGTTTTATGTATGTGTGCACCTTTTTTTAAGGGAAACTAGCACGTTTTGTAATTGTTTTGAAGTCACAATCACTGTAATTTATTTACAAACTGGGTGTAAAATGACAAACTGAAGGATGTCAAGTGGGACTGTCTGAGAATGCATGGGCTCGTTCAATTAAAGCTTAGCTTTGTTTTATTGTTGTACAAAAGGCTGTTCCAGTTTTTTGTTTACATGGGTAATCCTGCAAATAAAACACCAAAGTCCCGTTGCCAGATTGATTCTTCATACCCATCTGGACCACACGTTGAACCATTTGGGAGTATAGAACAACACAAATGCACGTTTTCATCTCTCAAAACGCCATTCTATGACAATGGAATGTTTTCCATTAAAATAATTTGTACGTACACACTGTGTTATAAAAACCGTTGATACATCCTGTTACTTTATATGTAAATATAATTTGTGGACGATTTAAGCAAGGAGAATCAAAACGCAGTGTGTCCGAGACAAGCGCTTTGTCGGCCGACATGCGTGTGGAATCGCTGTTGTGAAAGCGCTATATAAATCAGCATGTATTGTATTGTATTGTATAGTGACTACTGCTCTGATTAATTAAAATGCAATTAACAGCACGGACGCCAGTGGCGCTTGGAACAAAGGACAACAATATACAACAAACCACAGAGCCCCAGACAGAGTGGAGCCAGCAACTTATGAGGCGTCCCAGAACCGCAGCACGGCTTGCGGAAGAATTCAGACCTAATACGCGGAAACCTTGCAGATGCTTCCAAACGACTTTCCAGGGACATTTCGAGAATTCTTTTGGGATTAATATAGTTTACGTTGCTACACCATATTAGGCAAATGTACCCTATAGTTTATAACAATGGTGAATGTAATTCATCGATTGTTCTCTGTATTTTTGAATGTGAGTTTAAGGAAACATACGCGTTATAAGTGAAAAATAAATATGCACAGTTTATATCATTAAGATAATCACAGATATGATAGCAATAATGCGGCGTTGATTATTTCAGACGTAATGTCAATGCGCGAACTATTTCGCCAGCACAGCGGAGGGATATGTACCCCGCCTCTCCTCTCCTTCATGCAACTTGTCTTGAGGATCTGGAGAGCATGGGAGACGGACGGAAAACTGCAGAAAATTCTTCCTTCTAAAAAGTTGGACGTTACACATGGACACCTGTACAAACTAGATGAATCGCACGTCTGTAAAGGTATGACATCCGAGTATGATAACCGTGCACGGGTATGTAATGTTAAGTGGAGTTGCACGGTACGCCGAGCTCACCACTTTCTCTCGGTCGGCTAGCTAGGCTAACAGTTAGCATAGCTCAACTTGGCTGGAGAAGTTCAAAAACTTGACGGAACGGTAGTAGACGAGGAAGCTTCACTTGCTTGGGTTTTCCAATTCGTTCTCCAATTCGTTCGTGCTGTTCTGCATTTTACTTAAACGTGATATAGTCGTAAAAGGAGACAATGTTATGGGTTGTTTGAGTTGTACGTTTCTAGCCAGTTTCTCGGTAAATTTTGTAATGTGAGTGGAGCTCGGTTCGCAAATATGCTCCTCGCACTGTCATCGTTGGCGTCCTCTGCTGTGTAAATTCAAATCCTGACGCCTGCTTTTTTTTCACGTTGCGTTGACTTTTGGGAAGATCTGTTCACAGCTGTTTGGGATTTGTGTGAGTCGAGCTGCGTTTCTCAGAATCCAGTCGCTCTTCCTCTGGGTGGGGGTGCTCATCACCACTCACCAAATCGTTCTTCCATATTGTCTCTGTCCAAATTTGTACAGGAAGAATTGAGGGAGTCCATTAATACACGTGGGGCATCATCTCATAATTAGTTTCACATTGTTGGAAAGAAAAGGTTGAAATTCTGCAAGGACATGCTATGTTTTTATACTACACAACGTGTTAACTTTTACTTGCATAAAGTAATGAAGCTGAAAGGAGCAAGCTACGCATCTTTTCAAAGACAATTCAGAGATTGATCAAATGAAGAGTAGGCAATGTAAATGTTTGTTGTTAACCGCAAAGAGCCATCAGTGCGAAGGTGTGTTATCACTTAGCAGAAGATGAGCTTTATCTAGAACTTTGGTCATCTAGATTCAAATCACTACCTGTAGTTGTGTTAAGTTTGGCCATTCCAGCGATTCTCAAACCAGATGTTTCAGAAGGTTTGAAAATGTACCCATGTTGAAATGTGTAACGTCTTAGCTCACCGACAATTAATGAATCACCTATGAATCACTGATGGGATTGACGTGAGTACAACTGACTGAATGTTTGAAGAGTTTATTGAATGTCAGGAAAAATCAACTCTATGGGCCAGTAATGTCGTGTGTATGCCTACATGCCCCCATTGGAGCGCTTTCAGTACTTCTGTGTCCGTGTGTGAATGTAGAACAATGAACGGTGGAAGTAAGTGCTGGACAGCTGTGTGCTGTAAGGGAGGGATTGAGGCAGGAAACAGCTCTTGGTGGTTACATCCTTTTCTTGCAGGACGGCTTTCACAAGCCCCCAGACAGCAGTTGAAGGCTACACGTTTGATTGTTGACTCGGACCGCGTCATATATCAACACCTCATACAGTCTAACCTTGAGAGTTGAACTCGGTCTGTGTGAGATACTGACTGACTTCCAAATTATTTAAATATTATAACATATTTCCCACAAGTCATCTTAAAAAGTGAATTCATTCTCGACACACTACAATTGCCACTACCATAACCCTTTCATTAACAGTACAGGTGTTTAGGGTTGTTTTTGTAACATTTTCACTAAGGATGTCATGTCACGATTAAGCGAATGACCCAAATAAAACAAAACAAAAATTGAACAAGGTCTTGAGGCTCTGCAACAGCAGTTTTTCCAAATTGACTGTTACTGCAGTCACACGTGCCTCCGCGAAGAAACAAGTTGGTGCAATGGTGGTGATCCAAGAGTCTGCAAAAGAAACTGTCTTATTATGAGGTCATTCATTCCAAGTGGTATGTGTGCCACAACAGCACGTCTATGATGTTGGCTAATTAATACTGCGCCTAATTAGTGCATATTGTTACGCTATCGCAAGTGGTCCAAGATGGAGACAGCTGATGGTGCCCTTTTAATTACTTTATTGCACAAACGGTAAGCAAACAAATATGAAGGAAGTACAAAGAGTCATACACAAGCTGCTGATAGCTAAAATTCACATCAACTCACTCAACGCCCAAACTGGATCACGGGTTAGTCAGTTGACTGCGAGCTAACTCTACGCTGTCATTCGCTGGCGCTGACATCACTCACCAGGATGGACTCTGCCTTTTAAAGGCATACACACTCAAAGCCACAGCTATTACAGCAGAAAGTTGGTAGTAGTTGTAGGAAGCTCCATTTGAAACAAATATTCCATAGCAGCAGGCCTAATTTTAACATAGTCGTTTAACTCCATCATATAGCTATGTTAGCCTCTATATAATGAAACTAAAATAAACTACAATTTCTCACCCTTTGAAGATGCCAGACAGGGAATGGCAAGGCATTTGCAGGTCAATGCCATCACCTCGTGGCACATATTTTCCATTAGAACATTCTCATGGCATGCCAAACATTATTTTGTCTGAAATAATGGTGATCTCATCTCAATTTACCCACAAATATGATTCCTTTGTGTGAAAACTGGGCCTATTTATTGAGCACAACCGATATTGTTGTTTCATTGGAAACAGGTGGACACAAGGTCATCGTACCGTCTGCCGTCAAGTGAGCATGTAATTGTTCTGCCTGTCACTATATATCACTGGCATGGATAGATACTTTCAGAGTCAGTGAACGCCTGCCTGCTCCTTTTAATATATCCATTCAACAGAGTGAACAATTTTGCAACAATTTTGAACAATCTGTCAGACAATTGTCTCTCAAATTTTGCCAAGGCAGTAAAAAAAACGACATGCTAGGTATTTGTAAAAAATGAAAACGGCATGGGTTCATTTGGTTAGAAAACTGGAGACTGATGGTCTCCTGAATTGTACTTGCCTGCCTGAAGTACTTTCTAGTTTGCTGGCATTTTAAATTATGAACTTGACCTGCCATCCAAAAGTGAAACACTCAGTCCTGCCTCGTATCTACGCTGGGTTTAATTTAGCCATAAAATTGCCTGTAATCTGCCATGTTTCTTTTGCATGACTGCATTTGACAGAAAAATTCCATCGTCTTATGCCGATGACTTGCTCGTTCAGGCATAGTTTGGCCATCTATAAAATATGGCCGTGCACGCTGCTAAAATGGGCCATTGATAATCTGGTTGTAATTTTATTTGAGAAAGTATTTCCAAAAGGTAAATGCTTCCGCTGTGTTTTCCAGGCATCCGATGGATTAAAAGCGCTGGATGCTGACTGGAAGTGCTGAGAGCTGCTTCAGCCTGTCTCTCGGACAATCATCGTGCTCTTCTCTCCAGCTGACCACACCCCTTCCCTCCTTCCATCGGCGGTTGTTACTCTGCTCCGGACAGCTTGCTGCAGGCCCCTTCCTGAGCAGCAGCAGCTGCGTCCTGCTCGCTGACTCCTCTCCCTCCCCTCCTTCCTGTGCTTGGTCAGACAAGGCTAGAGCCTCCTCTCTTCCCCATCTCCCCCTCTGAATAAGTTGAACACACATTCACCAACACTTACTGGAGGTACGCAAAGAAGGCCTTGAATTCGTCCTGATTCCCTCAGCAGACTTTCTCCCAGTTGGCCTGCCCTCGTTTCCAACATGACTTCCATGTCCAGTCTCTTTTCCTTCACGAGTCCAGCTGTCAAACGCCTGCTTGGCTGGAAGCAAGGAGATGAGGAGGAGAAGTGGGCAGAAAAGGCAGTGGACGCTCTTGTCAAAAAGCTGAAGAAGAAGAAAGGGGCAATGGAGGACCTGGAAAAGGCCCTGAGTTGCCCGGGACAACCCAGCAAATGTGTTACCATTCCCAGATCACTGGACGGCCGGCTGCAGGTTTCCCACCGCAAAGGCCTGCCACATGTAATATACTGTCGGGTGTGGCGCTGGCCAGACCTGCAGTCCCATCACGAGCTCAAGCCTCTGGAGGTGTGCGAGTATCCGTTTGGCTCCAAACAGAAAGAGGTGTGCATTAACCCGTATCACTACAAGCGAGTGGAGAGTCCTGGTAAGCACAGTTTCGTGTTCCTGTTTCACATGGAATTTCTAGAAAGGCTTAAAAGATTCATATCTTTCACTATTGTGTCCATGTATGCAGCATGAGAAATAGTAAACATTCACATTCCCCTTGCCATGCAAATGCGCAGAAGGCAAGAAGTGATCTGGTCTGCTCAGACGCTCCCTCAATTGCGCAGTAAATCGATATGACGAGCTCTTATTAGATGATGTGCCTCAGAGACTCTAGAAGGGTGTGGCAAGAGAAAATGTCTTTGGAAACGTATGAACATCTCAGACTAAGAGCATAGCGCATTATCTCGCTCAGCCCATTAATCAGGATGCCTTTTTGGAGTATAACATCCATCTTCAAATGCGTACATTTTCAGTGCCCTCAGAAATTCAATTTCCCCCTTGTTTTGTCTTCAAGGCGGGGTTTGTATTGCTAGATGAATTGCACTTTGTTGGGCATATGTTGATAAAGGTTTTCATTCCAATATAATTTAGCGTATTTCCCACACTAAGGTGCTTCAAAGTGTAAGGCGCACCTTCAATTAATGGCCTATTTTAAAACTGTTTTCATATACAGGGCGTACCACATTAGAAAGCTCATTTAATAGAAACTACAATAGTAGCTGAGCGCTATGAATCCAGTAGATGGAGCTGCGCTGAAGGAATACAATACAATACAATACAGCTTTATTTAGATAGCGCTTTCACAACCGCTGCAGCTGTAACAAATCGCTTTACAGACTATTTAAATTACTATGTCCAAGTAATCAGAATATTGATCCATAGATGAGGATTATAAAGCGCACTGTCGGCTTTTGAGAAAATTTAACGCTTTTAGGTGCGCCTTATTGTGCGGAAAGTACAGTATTTAGAAAGTACACATCAAAGCATGGACAGCTGTTTTTATCAGTTAGAATGACGCATAATAGAGTGATAATTTAACAGTTTATCCCCAGGGACTCGCTGATCTGGAAAGTAGGAGGCCCATTATGCATTGATTTTAGAGAGTCCTAAATTTCGAATTCTGAAATGGTCTACTTATTCAATTGCATATGATAACACAAACAACAACAATATACATTGATAATGGGTTTATTTCTATCAAACAAATGCTGAAAACATTTTATTAATTAGGCATACAAGGTTTGCCGAGAAATGGGTTCTTACTTCATTCCGTGGTTCAGTCTTTGAGTTGATAAATTCTCCTCTCTTTACTCTGCTTCCAGTAATGCAAGGCTTTCTCAAAGTCAACTTATTATCGCAAAAAATTATCCAACTTTAGCTGCTTCCTCTGTGATATCTCCGCAATAAACTTTCGCAACACTTGTTTTAACGTTACACAACTTGGCAATCGTCTGCTTTCCGCGAGGTTGAAGGCCGATGTCGTCAATCTCGTCTCGCGAGGACAGAATTCTCGTCACGCGAGATTATTTGACGCAAGATCAAAACCTCAATGTCGGCGATTGTCGAACTGCGACACTGCGTTGGTGGGGAAAAAAATTTACCGGAGGGGTTTTTTTTGTTGTCGTTTTGTTTTGACTGAGAAATTTCCTTGCATCCCAAAAACGCAATTTATTTGGAACTGTGCGTCCCGCGGGAAAATTTTGTTTCGAGGGCGCGGGACGCAGAGGTAACGAGATGTCTGGTAATAGCTTCGATAATCTTTTCTGGTTTCTAATCTATACCACAGCCATAAATCACATCATGCCAGTTAGATCAGTAATGCAGTACATGCATTTGAATCCTTGCTGTTAGGGTGTCTTGTGAAATCGCAGTCAAATTAGTGGCCACAGCTGTAATATATTACATCATAGAAGTGCATTTGATCGCGTTCTCGCCCTCAACATTGTAGACATGAAAAACCTGGAGTAATTCAAACATGGGTTGTTTAAATGAGAAGGGAAGCCCCATGATTGTTCACACCACTCCGTAAAGGAAAATTAGATTACATAATTGCCTTCTTTGCACAGTCGGGGGCGTCACATGCTGTGTCAGCAAAGCATGAACACAAGATTTTTAAAATAATAAGATCTAGCCCAAAGAAACAAAACTGCCATTCTCCTTCCCCATGGCCAGACTAGGTCCCACCACAGAGCTGATGCTAACAATGCACTTGTATCTTCAACTATATTCAAAGACATACCTCTTTACAATTACTGATTTACAGTCATACAAATTTCATATCACAATTATGGTGACCATGGACACGAGTGTTGTATGGATATTGCGAAGTAAAAATGAATTGTTACACTACGGAAAACCACAAAACAAGTTTTATTGTCAACCAAAAGATGCAAAATCAGCAGCACCATGTACATTTTGCACATTAAAAAATTGTCAACAGTAGCAACCAAAAATGAATTTTTTATGCCTGCAAGACACCGCAAAATTTGTTCCAATTGCCAAAGTTCCAATTAACTTGCAGAAAACTTGCCTTGGTGTGCAATTTTGGGTGGTGCTCAGAGAGAAATATTGGCATGTTGCCTTTTTCATTCTTGTAAATGACAATTACGAAAACCAAACCAATAAAAATGAATTGCTATACTAGCAAATAAGTGTCGAAGATGGAGTATTTGTCATTATAAAACTGAGATTAGGATGTGAATATACAGTATTCTATGTTTTGATTGACATTTACATTTGCATTAAAATGTTGATTTCCACGCCAAATGACGCCTCCTGACTATCACAATAAATGTTCTTCCCCTTCTTTGTTTCGATCTGCTTTCCAGTGCTCCCTCCAGTCTTGGTACCCCGTCACAGCGAGTTCAACCCGCAGCACAGCTTGCTTGTTCAGTTCCGCAACCTGACCCACAACGAGCCGCACATGCCCCTGAACGCCACCTTTCCCGAGTCCTTCCAGCAGTCGCACAGTGGAGGCAGTGGTCCTGGTGGAGGAGGAGGAGGCTCTTTTCCCATCTCTCCCAACTCTCCGTATCCTCCTTCTCCAGCCAGCAGTGGTACTTATCCGAACTCTCCTGCCAGCTCGGGGCCCTCCAGCCCATTCCAGCTCCCTGGTAAATGTGTGCCGAAAGAAGTAGTATAAAAATTACTTTTAAGTACTATTACACGAGCTGTCTGACCAAAAAAAAAAGGCGCACAACCGTATACTTACAGATTTACAAATTTTATTTTCATGTATGTGCATTTTGGGCGGGGGAGTGGCAAGCCCCTTTTTTTGTGGAAAGCAGTTACTAGTGTTTTATACCCACATTTTAAGTTCTTTTTTTCCCATCTATCCATCTAATTTCCTTTCTCATATACAGTAAATATTCTCTAGAACGGACTCGTGTTTGCGCTGTCCAATTTGTCCTGATAGCAGAAATTCCTCATTTGGGAAATGAGCATGGTACATGTCCCTTATGAACCTGCAAGTATGTTGACAAAATGCACGTGTAACAACACAATCAATAAAATACAAAAATATACTTTCCAAAAACTGTTTATATAACAAAAACTGCAATACGGATGTATCCCAAAAAAAGAATCGCAACAGTAAAATACATACAGTATTTTAATGTTTATTTTTTTTCTGTCTTGGGGAAAAAAATGTGTATTTTGGATTGTTTTGTTGGATGCATTCTTTGGTTTATGACAATGTTTGCCTGCGTGTCATACAGTTTTCTTGCTAGTTGCAAGTAACTGTCCCGTTGATCACCGATGTCTGGTAATTCTTGTGCATACTGAAGGATTTTTGTTGCCATTTGCATTGCTTCCTTGCTGGATGGTGGCTTGTCATCAGGAGTTGAATCGATGCCTTTTTTTTTTAAGTTTCGTAGATTTGCGTCTTTCCGACCCCAAGTGTCTGCTGGATCTTTTTAACTTTGTGTCCAGCCTCGCTCAAACGGACGCATTTCACTCGCTCCGCTCCAGTCGTTACAGTTCTTCTACGTTTCGATGCGATAATCTACATGATGTAAGTGAATAAAGTTAAAATCTTTCGGAATTACAGTAAAACGCACACCAATAAAAAGTCGCTTACACGTCTTCGTTTCAAACCTAATGAATGAAAAATGCGAAGTGAAATCTTGTTTCAGCGTTGTCTTTTCCGTCGCATCGGGTGGGCGTTGCGTGTATTTAAGCTCCCGCGGCATTACACCTCCATCCGGGTTACGGGTAGTGGAATTTCCACTTAAGCAAGTTCCGGTAACACGTAATATCGTAGTCAAAATGTCAATGCATAGGTTTTTATTCCGGGTGAAGGATATTCCTTTTCATAGAATTCCGGGATGGGAATATTTACTGTATACTGTTCACAAATTCACATGTACCCAGTCCTATATTTTGTAGCTATTCACATTTTCTCCATACAGCTTGAAGTGGATGGTCTTGTCTGTCGGTACAGTTTCAAACAGATCATATTGCATCTCTGTCGGGAATAGTTGGCATGTGGCTGCTCGGCAGAATGGGGACTTGTGAAATCTTACACCTTTCTTTGGGACTGATAGTGTGATGATTGGTCAGATTTGGTGTGTGTCTGCGTGAGTGTGTGTGTGTCTGCGCGCGTGCGACACAAAACGTTTACCGGTAGCAGCTGGCTCATCCTCACTAAGCGCTCTTTTGCTTTCTCTCGCATTTCCCAGCTGACACCCCACCTCCAGCATACATGCCTCCTGAGGAGCAACTGGGCCAGGAGAGCCAGTCCATGGAAACCAGTAGCAGCCTAGGGCCACAGAGTATGTCCAGAGGAGGTGAGCAAAACGGTATCCTTGACCTGTTGATACACAATTATAGTATACCGATGCTGTGGCTTCTGAACGGCCAGGCCATGAAAGAAAGCATATTATTTACTCATTTTGATTCAGGGTAGGACTCTAAATTAAGCAAACCAAAACTGAGGCCAACCTGACACAATTCTGTCCACCTGGATTGCAACAATAATGCACAGTCGTGATTGAAGTGGCTCGTGAATGAGTTTAGACATCAGCTGTGGCCAAATGACTGTTTATAGACAAGGTCATTGTCTCAAACTGATGAAAGTAACAAAAGCACAACCATTGCACCGACCATAACAATAACACAGAGGTGTCCTAGAACAAAAACAAAATAAGAGTATTGAATACCTGGGGTCAGAGAGGCATACAAATTGTGAAAATGTTTCTTTTAAGGCACTTATTTTTCCTTTCCTCTCGTAAAACTGTATTAAAAACTCTTCAACTGTCAGCCTCATTTGTGCAAGCAATGTTTTCATGCCTTTGTTTCCATACATGAGCGAATGGTATTGTATAGTTCCAGCTCATGAAATTATTTGAAATGAAAATATAAAGGAACAACAGTTCAACACGTAATAAAACCAGCTCACTGAGACTGTGACAAACAAAGCAGAGCACAAACATGAACAGAGTGAATTTATTTCAGCTGATGACCGAGGGCAGATTTAAAAAAAAATGGAATCCACAGTTAATCTACAAGTGGTTTATACGGTGGAAAACACTTTTTTTTTTTAACCATTTTTATTATAGTTATAAATGTTGAGCCATATTGTGCAGAGGAGCCTCAGCAGTTTTGAGGACCATTTTCAGCACAACATCGCAACATTACAGTAAAATGTATGATTTCTATGACCAGATCTTACTGGAGCTCCTGTGTCATGTCTCAAGGTGTTTGACAAGATATGGATGTAGATGAGGACTTCATTCAGTTAATAGCTGTGGGGTGTGTGTGCGTGCGTGTGCGTGCGTGCGTGCGTGTACGCGCGCGTAAAAGTAATTCGGCTATTTGTGTTTTAGATGTTCAGCCCGTGGAGTATGAGGAGCCGAGCCACTGGTGCTCTATCGTCTACTATGAACTCAATAACCGCGTGGGTGAGGCTTACCATGCTTCATCAACCAGCGTGCTCGTGGACGGCTTCACCGATCCATCAAATAACAAGAACCGCTTTTGCCTTGGGCTGTTGTCCAATGTCAATCGCAACTCCACAATTGAGAACACCCGGCGGCACATTGGCAAAGGTACGACCACCGGTGGTCAGCATGTTACAGGTCAAAACCGTTTGATTCAATGCTAACAGTCAATTGTCTTTGGCCAGGTGTTCACCTGTACTACGTAGGAGGCGAGGTATATGCCGAGTGCCTTAGTGACACCAGCATTTTTGTCCAGAGCCGTAACTGCAACTATCACCATGGTTTCCATCCCACCACTGTCTGCAAGATCCCAAGCGGCTGCAGCCTGAAGATATTTAACAACCAGGAGTTTGCACAACTTCTGGCTCAGTCTGTCAACCATGGCTTTGAGGCCGTTTATGAGCTTACAAAAATGTGCACCATCAGGATGAGCTTTGTAAAGGTAGGATTGCTACACGGTTATTCTGTGTGTAACCGCATGTTGAACACACAGTATCAAAGAGTGTTCAGGTTACGTCTGGTGTCAATATGACATGTGCTGTTGGTATATTTATGCCAACACAAGATTCCTTGTGATGGCGAAGGTAAGCACAATATTAGTGTCCTGCTGTGACGGCCCCTTTTAAAGACAGTGACTTTGGCAAAATATTTAGCATATATCCACACGCCTCTTGCGACTCCTTTTTTTTTATTTTTTTTTAAGGAGACTACCAAACACGACTAGCAACTACTTTTTCTTGTGTTATTGGACCCTTTTGAGAACCCAGAGACTGCCACCCAAATGCGGTCTGAATCGGAGATGTTCACACACGCTGCGTCCACACTGTAGTTTACTTAAGAAGCTGCTGGCTGATCAGTTCCCCAACTTGTACATAATAAAATCAGTTTGCTTCAACTCATTCCTACATTGACCAAATTTATCCTTGGCATGCGCTGCAGAGAAGTGCCTGGTTAACTCGCTTCAAATATGGTATTAGTTGGTGTATGTGTAATCGTGATCCTTTATGTATCATTTTGATCCTGTGTGCATTAGAGAAAATCTAAGTGTTTTTTTAAAGCTTTACTCGTCATTAAAAGAAAGTATCAAAATGTGTATGTTGTACAGTTATATCAACTATTAAATGCACTTCATTAAAAGTCCAAATTATCTGAGATTCTTGCTGATGGTGTGTGGAAATGCGTGACCCGTTAAGCGAGAAAAATACAAACCCAAATTTGTGAATCGTGATTCAGCACAACCTAAAATATTTTCTCAATTCGCAATTCTTCTCTCTTGCCTTGTTCTGTCCAGGGCTGGGGAGCGGAGTACCACCGACAGGATGTCACCAGCACACCCTGCTGGATCGAGGTGCACCTGCATGGGCCGCTGCAGTGGCTGGACAAGGTCCTGACTCAAATGGGTTCTCCCCTAAACCCAATTTCCTCGGTGTCCTAATCATGGAGTATTTGGATTAGACTTTTTTTTTCCCCTCCCCTTTATTTTATCCACTTTTTTCCCCTCCATTTGCTATTTTAATTTAAGGTTGTCTTAACGGCTGAACTGTTTACAATTAATTGGGAAGGGACATTGGTAGAATGTCAGCGGCAGCAGCCAGAATCAGTTGTTGAAATGTTTTCGTGTTGCCTGGAGAAAGACAAGAAATCCCCAACTAGCAGTGGTGGCATGGACTGCCACATCTCTACATTCTTCACCTTGGATACATGCAGTTTTAATCTTTTTGCATCTATTAGTTATTCTAGCTATTTTATTTCTCTTAATGTTAAGTTCTGAATTGTGGCGCAATTGACAATGATTTCAGAATGTTATGGAAGCATTTTTTATGTCTCCCTGTATAGAAATAGACATGACAATTTAAGACTCAGATATTGCAATTTTCAATCTTTTAGTGTCTAATTGTAGAAAAAAGAACACTGAACTACTGCCTTTCTAATCTGATAGTTTTTGATGTGGGAGATGGATCACTGAATAAGTTCTTCATGGCATAAGCTAACACAATTGTCAATGTTACACGTGTTGCAATAGAAGTAGTCACATAAAATCAAATCTGACTATAGACGTATTAGGAGTGACTGCATTGTCCATATTCACTCTAAAATTGTGCACTCGGATTATGTGGAGGCATATATTAAATGTTGCCGTGGGTTACAAGACTATGTTGATGAATGGCTTTTTGAGCTCCATTAAATAAACAGGTTATTTCGTTATCCTGTCTTCGTTTACTTTTTATACACTTGAGACATCAATTTCTGGATCCATTTCTTAATCGAAGATTTTGAAGGAACCTGTTTGCTCAATTGCTACCCTACATGATTGTACTTTATTCATATGTAGACAAATAACTATGGACATTTTATATTTTTGAAGGGGACATATGTAAAACTTTGTATCAAAGTACTTGACTTTCTGGAGGTCCTCCGCAACTAACCATACGCACCATGTCAAAACGTAAAATATGCAGTGTTAGCAGTAGCACAGATTAGTGTTAGCTAACTTTGTTACCAACATTAAGTATTCATAATCATGTTTGCCTTACTTTTGGTGATGGACGGTATTATAAATTGGACTATAAGCAAGGTAAGCGCTTTGCTTACAATGAGTGTTGACTCAAAGTAACATTCGAAACGCATTAGCGTTTTGTAAACGAGACGCCCCATAATTTAACCACACCATTGCTGATTTAAAAGAAAAACAACTATTAATTGAACACAATAAGATTGGCATATTTTATTTCGATTAAATTCAAAGGCAGATGGTCCAAACTTCCCATTGGTCCACGTTGAGTCGTACCGTAATACTCATAAAACGTTGATTCCGTGCACTAATAATAAAGCAGCCAAAACCTAAACACATTTAAATAGGACACCAGCCTATTTTATGCATTGTAAAAAATGGGTAGTGATTGTTTATCGAAGATAATCAACCTAATGTAAGAGCGCAGTTGCACTCGTTTATTTGTTGTGGCGTCGAGTTACCGTAAAAGCCGGATGTGATGTGGCTGCCAGACAGCAAGCCAAAGATAAACACGTAGCCGAACAAGAGGGGCGAAACCCAGAAAAAACAACGAAAGGCTGCTTTAAATTCTCGAAATGAAGTGATTATTGAGGACATATATACATTCGAAAACGAGGAAGCACTCGTCTTGCAGACAGGCATACATCGGTTAAGGTGAGTCCCGAAGAGCATTGACAGCTGTGATTACCGGCTAAGCTAGGTCTCGTTAGCTGACATTAGCTAACCATTTGATAAACTCCCTGCCGTTGCTATGTTTGACGAGATAAATTAACGTTGCCTAACAACTGAAGATGTGATATTTCGCAGTTGTCTATTTAAAAAAATATTTTACAATTGCACAACCTAATCAAATTTTTACGAGGACCCAAATTAGTCGAAATGTTACGTGCCAAGTTAAACGAGTAAAGACCGCAGCTGTACATTTTACTCAAATTTAGTCGTATAATTAGGTAAAAGATGAATTGGTTCACATGAAACCCACAGAAAATGACACAGCATTTTAAGACATTTCTAATGAGATCATTTAAGTGTTTTCCGCGTGACAAACGTTAACAAAGCTAAGGCGTTTTCAAAGCAGTAAAATGCATTTCTGGCCGACGTATTCATGCAAAGTCTTTGGTTGTCGAGATTTTAGTAATGACTATTTATGTAGAATCTGAATGCTTAATCTTTATTTCTCCATTGTGAGACTAATAAAGGTTTTCTTATCTTATCTTATCCATCATCAAAAGATTGCCATCACTGGGAAGCTTGCGAAACATAAATAGCCAGCACATATAAATGATCTCAAGTCATTCCAGTCAGTCACAGCAAATAGATCTCAGCGTAACAAAATCACCAATAAATCTTAAAATTGAAATACAAAAGAATCTGAAGGCCTCCTTCCAGAAAAGTAATCTAATGTAATAAATTGAATGTTGTAAAACACCGCTAATATGGTATATATTGTTATTGCTGAACATCATTTTGTAATAGGCGCCATATAAAGATTAAGAATGTAATAATAATTTGAAAAGAATTGGAAAACGCTCCATGAATTGTTGAGGCATTTGCAGTTGATAGGTCTGTGAAGTGATGAAAATTATGACCAGTCTTGGCAAGCCAGAAATGTCATGAGAGACTTTCCAAACTATGAGTCCACAAATATATTTCTGTACAATTTATTTCAAATGTGTTAGAAGCATAGAAAAATACGTAAGAAATACTGGTGCTTTTTATTTTTTAGAAGAGAGTAACGATGATTAGGAAAAATGCGTGAGTGCCAAAGTATACATTTTGTTTGAGAAATCTAGTCGCTTCTCAGTGAAATTTTCCATTAAGACAAATGACAGCCTACAAATGTGAAAATTCTATTTAAGTATTTATTAGTGATGGCGAGATGAAGCCCAAGGAGGCTTCGCACCAGTTCAGCCAATTGGTTCCACAATGGCAGCCCGTGATCGTGTCGTGGTTAATAACCAGTGGTGTGGCCGCAACAACCCTGGTTTGAATTCTGGTCACAGCATGTGCAAAGACCAAACTTGTCTTCTGGGCGGCCCAGTGATCCAATGGTTAGCGCATCAACCTCACAGCGCAGAGGTACCAGGTTCAATTCCAGCTCCGGCTTCCCTGTGTGGAGTTTGCATGTTCTCCCCAGGCCTACGTGGGTTTTCTCAGTGTGCTCCGATTTCCTCCCATATTCCAAAAACATGCATGGCAGGCTGATTGAACACTCCAAATTGTCCCTAGGTGTGAGTGTGAGCGTGGATGGCTGTTCGTCTCTGTGTGCCCTGCGATTGGCTGGCAACCGGTTCAGGATGTCGCCCGCCTACTGCCTGAAGACGGCGGGGATAGGCTCCAGCACCCCTGCGGTCCAGGTGGAGATAAGCGGATCGGATGCATGGTTGCACAATGGTTCATTACTTGATGCTTCATGGTGCACGTGAAGCACGAAACCACCTGCTGGCCATGTGTACAATTACAGGCAGCTGTAGTTTACCCACACAATATGTGATGCACTAATGCATAGATTGGCCCGGTAGTCCAGTGGTTAGCACGTCGACTTCACAGTGCAGAGGTACCGGCTCCGTTCAATTCTAGCTCCGGCCTCCCAGTTTGGAGTTTGCATGTTCTCCCCTGGCCTGCGTGGGTTTTCTCTGGGTACTCCGGTTTCCTCCGGTTGAACACTCAAAATTGTTCCTCGGTGTGAGTGTGGGTGTGGATGGTTGTTCGTCTCTGTGTGCCCAGCGATTGGCTGGCAACCGATTCGGGGTGTCCCCCGCCTACTGCCTGAAGACAGCTGGAACAGGCTGCAGCACTTCCCGCGCCCCTAGTGAGGATAAAGCGGTTCAGAAAATGAATGAATAATGCAAAGATGATTTTCATCTCTCTTTTGACTCTTGGGCATGACGAATTACAAAAACTATCACACACACACACACACACACACACACACACACACTTGAAGTCACTGAAGCCAAACCTGTCAAACGTTGCGCAACATTCTGAAGCATTTCCCAAATTGGTCACGTGGTACACCAGCCAGGGAGGCTTCAAACTTCAAGCTTCAAGGCTACTATTCCCCTTTCGCTGCAGGAGCTGTAGTTGAGTCCAACATGGTGCGAGCAACCCTGGTGACCATCACCAGTCTGGCACTGACTGGTGCTGTGGTGGCGCATGCTTACCTTCTCAAACACCAGTTCTACCCAACTGTTGTCTACCTCACCAAGAGCAGCCCCAGCATGGCGGTAAGGTGGTGCTCAAGTAAAGCACAATATAAGGTCATTTCTCTGTGTTTGCAGTACTTTGAAATTCATCAGCATTGACATTTTTAATGTTGTTCTAGGTGTTGTACATTCAGGCCTTTGTGTTGGTGTTTCTTCTGGGAAAGTTCATGAGGAAAGTGTTTTTTGGACAGCTAAGAGCTGCAGAAATGGAGGTAATTTGGATATGTAAAGAACATAAAAGTTGATGTATCATAGGTATTGTGGACAATTATGATTTAAAAAAACTAACCCCTGTTCAAATGATTTTGTTTTAAAAAAATAAGACCAATATGAATAATTTATACATTTCTTCCAACATTAATATGTATTGTGTAAACCTTTCAAACTCAAATGGGGGAAGAAAACAACATGGAGTTTGGGGAGAGGGTAAGAAAAAAAAACAAACGTCTGAACTTTAGTTGGAGTTCATAAAAGCCACTTTAAATGGTGCAAGTTGTGACTCAGTTTAAACGGGTGTCTGAAAGTGATTGGCTTGAATAGTGCACACTCGGCTCCCATTATCTCCCCTCTCAATGATTTCATTTTGTTCAATCAAGTTCAGATGTTCTAAACAATAATGTTTACAATGTTTTGAAAGATTTATCTTGGTCTCGTTTTTCTTAGATCACAAAGATGTAGCTTTTGTGCAGGGGTGTGTCGACATTTTCTATCCATATCTATGCCTTTCTCTCTTCCAACAGCATCTCATTGAGCGTTCCTGGTACGCAGTGACCGAGACCTGCCTGGCCTTCACTGTTTTCAGGGATGACTTTTCCCCACGCTTTGTTGCCCTCTTCACACTTCTGGTTTTCCTTAAGTGCTTCCACTGGTTGGCTGAAGACCGCGTGGACTTTGTAAGTGATCACAGAGAAATCTGAAATCTTGCACACACAATAGTGTGTGGCTACGGCTGAACAAACGCATTCAATCAATTTTGCTATGGAGTACAATGCAATTTTCAAATCGCACAGGACGCAATTTGGAGACAAGTTAGCAACTCGTCAACGTACCGTATTTAATCCCAACTATTTTCACTGGAGCAAACTGCCCAATCCTCGCCACTTTGCTGGATTTAGACTCATTTGCGATTATTGTGTTGTGATGCGATCTAAACATGCATCCTACCAAAAGAAAGGAGAATCTCTTCTTTCAGCTGACAAAAAGTTTGTTCCCATCTTTTTCCGTTCTTGACCAATCATCCATCCGTCCATTTTCTGATGAGCTTTATCCTCACAAGAGTCAGGGGGCCTATTGCAGCCTATCCCAGCTCTCTTAGGGCATTAGGCGGGGGACACCCTGAACCGGTTGCCAGCCAGTGGCAGGGCGCACAGAGATGAACAACCATCCACGCTCACACTCACACCTAGGGACAATTTACAATACAATGCATGCTGATTTATATAGCGCTTTCACAACAGCGGCAACTGTAACAAAGCGCTTAACAAAACAGTTAACATAAAGTAAAATAATAATCACAACACATAACATAAAACACAGACAGTCGTGCAGTCCTAACCACTTTTCCGTCACACACTATGTAAAAATTTAGAGTGTTCCATTCACCTGCCCTGCATGTTTTTGGAATGTGGGAGAAAATCGGAGTAACCCATCCACACAGACTCGAGGAGAACATGCAAACTCCACACAGGAGCTGGAATTGAACCCGGTACCTCTGCACTGTGCGGTCGATGTGCTAACAATCAGCATAGAAAATCACTAAATGTTTACAAATGTCCAGTTTCTGAAGGAAAAAAACTAAGAAAAATACCTTTGTGTACAAGTATGCATTTCAAGCATAATTTCAAGTATGGCACCACTATTTTTTGCTTTTGTGACATCTCAAACATCTAAATCAGACTTTCCGTCTACAAAACAATAAACATCACCACAAAAAGGGATTTTGATGAAACAAACAAACAAAAAAAATGTTATCTGCACACTTGAACTGATGACATGAACTATGAACAGAAGTGAAACAGTGAGTTCTCTGTGACTGTGTGGATGTGACCCGGGATGTTTGCATGTGTAAATGCAGTGTACGTGTGCATGTGCGCATGCACGTGTGTCCTCACCACCCTGCAATTTCGTGCACATGCATGTGTGTGTCTCCTTCACCCTACCATTAATGTGTATTTTTTTTATTTTTATTTTTTATTTTTTTTCGTGTGTGAGATGAAATGAAGCAATTGGCCTGATGCAAAGGCAAACCCGTTTTACACCACATTCTGGTTTCACTTCGCTTGTCTTTGCGAAGGCAGACCCTTTGCTGCAGTGTGGCTTTTGCGTGAGGCACACAATGTTCGTGCACGCGGCGCCTCTTTTGATGGCTGCTTCCTCCTTTTGTACGGATGAAGCATCCTGGTTTCAGCAACTCCCTTCTCCTGTGATGCTTGGTTGGAGATTTTCTTCCACAAAAGCAATAATCAAGGGTTAATTGTTTTGATTTGTACGTTGCTACTGTCTTTGAACGCACAATGTCTTAACTCCACGTTACTCCACACACGTCCATGCTACTCCCCTGCATTCCTCCACCTTTTACTTCTTCTCCAGCTTTACAATGCAGACAAGCCTGATCCTGAGTCAAAGGCTGTGTCACACCTTTCTGCACACTATGACGCAAAAACGTAAAAATAGTCATGGGTGTGTGGCCATAGTGTTTTTTTAGGACATAGTTATACGTCACGGGAAATAAAAGAGTTGGGGGAGGGGATCAAAAATTGGGGGGGGGGGAGTCAAACACATTAAATGGCAATATTGGGGGGTGGGGGGGATTGCAATTTGATGCAGCCATTTTCTGATCTGCTTATCTTCACGAGTGTCACGGGCATGCTGAAGTCGATCCCTGCTGCCTTTGGGTACTAGGCGAGACACCCTGAACTGGTTGCCAGCTAAGTGCAGCACCAAAATTGGATTACCGGTACTGTATTCTTCAACATCGTTCAGCCTCACAGTGGTTACATTACTGTCTTATTTAAGCTACCGCATTTCCTCATCGGGTGGCCAACGATACTTTTAGTGCTAGAAATATCAGATAAAATCATATTTGAGGTTATTTAGCTATCCTGCTATTTCTAATGGTGTTTGTCATCGTTGGGGTTGCGGTTAAACTGGCGGCCATCCCAACAGGCTTTGGGTGCATTCAGTTCTTATCAGCTGATTATCAGTTCTTTTTTTCTAGTTGGGTCATATTGACATGTTTAGCAGTTCGTGCTCTTGAATGCTTCGCTGCTGCATACAGCTTTACGTTCAGCGTTGTAGATTCAATACCTGCTATACTTGGAGCAGTGATGATGTCCACCTTGACACAGGATGAGATATTAGTCATAGCGAATGCAACCACATACTTGCAGCGCAACATTCGTTCATTCATTCATCTTGTACAACAAATACTGCTACTGGTCACTCTAAAATGGTTAAATGATTTTCTGCACCAACTGTACAAATTGTCATAGTATTGTATTCTACCACTGACCACTTTAGCTCTGCTTGACATTTTGCACATTGTCTCACAGTTGTCACTGGGTGGTACCACCACACTACGGTTCACTTACATTCCGAAATGTCCTTCCATACCTATTTGTCATGTCCTAGTTTAGGATGATACTAATGCAGCATGTTATACCGGAGACAAATTCCTTGTGTGTTCTACATACTTGGCCAATAAAAATAATTCTGGTTTATTTATTTTGAGCAACCATCCTAGCAAGTGAAGCATGCTCTAATTGAGTGGAGGCCACTATTTTGGTAGTTATTGGTAAAAATCAATGACTGTACTTTGTAAACTAACAGCAGTTGGAATATGGAAATGCCTGTTTCACAAATTCTGTTTACTTTTATTTTTTTCTCTGCTAAATGTCTTAGATGGAACGAAGTCCAAACATATCCTGCCTCTTCCACTTTCGAGTTTTATGTAAGTACACACTCTGTCAGTTAAGATATGCTCTTTCAATTTCTCTGCTGCTTTTGTTTTATAATTTTACTACTCCTGTCTTAATTTTGAAACCAAAACAAATATTTTTGCAAGTCGCAGTGTGGGTCCATGTGCTCCAAGGCTACGTTCACACTGCAACTCAATTCAGATTTTTTGTTTCTTGCCCATATGCTACCAGCATTCTGTTATTGTTTTCCCCCTCTCTCATGCAGTGTGAGCAGTACAATTCAATTTTGTTTTCCACGTCCGACCTGGGCCTCTTTTGTATGTGGATATCAGATACATATGCGATGCGTATGCAGTATGAACTCTCTTGCGCACACATTCGGCCTATGTGTCATCAAAAAACCCAATATTTCCTCTATGCGGGCAGGGGAGAGAGTGCTCGAGAAACTACACACATCGTCCGTTCATCTACAAAGTTGTTGTGAATAACAGTTGTTGTGCTAACATTTGACACCTAATTTAATCACACATGAAACATGAAGCATAACGTGCAGATAGGAGGTCATAGTAGTACTGTAATTCAGCCACGCAAATGATTCATTTCTTACTCAAGTCAATGACGTGACATAGATGTCTCCATAAATTGATCAAGGAGCGTTGCCTCTTATCAGCAAATTGTATATGGCCCCTCACTACTCTGGCAAGATGAGATGATAAAATGGGCCCCTTACACGCGGGACCATATTTACTTCTTGGTGCACTTCCCTCGACGTCATGCTTTGTGGCATGCGCGTCTCATTAGAAGTCTCGTTTGTTTTGGTAAGGCGAACGAGTACACCAAAAGATTGGATTTAACAAAAAAAAATCCAAATTGGGCATCACGCCCGACATTGTGAAGGTAGCCAAAGTCAGAATGACTTTTCCTCACGTCCAGTCCAACGCTGGATGCATTTCACTATCAAGCAGCTGTTTGAGTGGATATTTTGCAAATTCGATTCTCATTGCTAATGTTCTAGCTCTCATGGGGCTGCTGGGAGCTCTGGACTTCCTGTTTGTTTACCACGCCTGTCAAAGCATTATCACCCGGGGAGCCTCTGTGCAGCTTGTTTTTGGCTTTGAGGTTTGTCATCTAAGAATAACTAGTAGTAAATTTGATTTCGACATGATGTTCATTGCTACATTATGTATGCATAAATGTTTCCTCTCATGCACTTCAGTACGCCATCCTGTTGACCATGGTATTGACTATGTTCACTAAATACATCCTGCACACTGTGGATTTGCAAAGTGAGAATCCCTGGGACAACAAGGCCGTCTATATGCTCTACACAGAGCTCTTCACCGGTAACCATATGCTTCTTGGGTACTTAAAAGTTGGATGTTTTGTAAACTAATCATGTGCTATTGTCTGTTTGAGGTTTCATCAAAGTTCTCCTGTACGTTGCCTTTATGACCATTATGATGAAGGTTCACACGTTCCCACTGTTTGCCATCCGGCCCATGTATCTCGCTATGAGGTAAGGAGTCTCACATATATTGAATGATACACTTTTTAAAAAACTTTTATCCAGGTAAGGCCAACTGAGAACAGATTTCCTTTGCGATGCCAATGTGGCTGTAGCAGAGTAAAACATTAACTTTTATGAGTTAAGAAATTACAATTCACTCTTCCAGCTTTGAGAATACAGTCATACCTCGGTTTTCGACCATAAGTCGTTCCAGAAGGGTGTTCGAAAAGCGATTTGTTCGAAATCCGAAACTATTTTATTAAATAAGCCCATGATTAGGGGCTAATACACTCCGCAGAAATAACATAAAAACAGTCAGATTTGTGTAAATCACAACAAACACATTGGCTCACAATGAACGCTACATGAGGAAGCGACACTACTTCGTGTAAGGAAGATGAGAGGAGTCGAGTGGCGTATTCGGGTTTGGTCGAAAACCGGTTTTCGGTCATAATCCGAGGTGTAAAAATCTCAAATTTTCTGGTCGAAAACCGATTTGGTCAAGAACACAGACGTTCGAAAACTGAGGTTTGACTGTACTCAGTTTTGATTGCAACTGTAGTGCAGTGGTGCCTTAAGATACAAGTGACCTGAGATTACGAGCACTGTGTGATGACGATGAGCTTGCCTCACGTCACAACAAGCATTCGTTCCGCAGATGAAGACCAAATCCTTCAAAAAAAGCATTCAAACCGTTTAATTCCACTCCCAGTTGAAGTTTACAGTCAAACTCAACAGAAAACTGAGAATTACATTACATGTTGTGTATTTAAAACAACCACATAACTTTGCCTTCGAATCCCAACAGTCACTAGCTAATGCTAATGTGAAATGAGAAATGCCATAGACAGGCCGATGATCAGCATCTGTGTAACGTAATCTGTGTAAGCGCTGTGTAACGCTTGAAGCAACTGTTATTTGAACACAAGTGGTTCAGTAATACGTAGACAGACAATATAACAATTCTTCCAGGCATATCTTCTATCCACAATCTTTCTGCTGTAGACTGTACATTTCTCCAGTGTGGGACAAATAAAGGATATCTTATCATATATTCTTTATCCTTGGCCAAAAACAACATATAGGACTGCGGTTACCTAGTCACTTAGAGGAGTTGTGAAAGTCTTTGAGTGTGCATGACTATTATAATTTTGTTTAATCATGTTATTACTATTTTTAATACAATATTATAGTGTTCTTTTCCTTTCCAACATTACAAAATTGTTTTGTTTTTTTTTTGGGTGGGGGGACTGGAATGGATGATTAGCATTCCCACTCATTTGAACGGGGAAGGTGATTTGTAATGCAAATGTTTTGAGTTACAAGCCTGGTCACGGAACAGATTAAACATTTGTTTTGCTAAATCCAAAATACTCAGAGCACCTTTAGTCTGATTGTACTTTATTTCCACCACAAACTTTCTAACATTATTTACTAGGCATGTTTTACATATGTGTATTTTCCTTCGCCTTTCAGACATTTTAAGAAAGCTGTAACTGATGCTATAATGTCTCGGAGAGCCATCCGCAACATGAATACACTGTGAGTAATGCAAGACCCTTCTTATTGGCATTATTACAAAAAAATACTGCATGTGTAAGGTTTTGTGAACTTTTGGGGGATGTTTTTTTTTTTTTGTGCTGTGCTGAAGTTTAGTTTTTTTTTTTTGAATGTCAAAACAACGTGAGAATAACATGACGTGCGGTAGCCTGGTTTGGCGGTTCAAGATAATGGTGTTGAATTTACAGTTGATCAGACTCGACTAACTGCGAGAACACAAACCAGTTACTGTACTTGTCTTTCAACAAAATGGGATACATTTGGACAAGCTTAATTATGATTGACAAGTACAGTTGTCCTGGTTGCATTAAAAACTTACCGGGTAAGTTAGATTCAAGGATTTAATAAGGAAAGCAACATGGACCAGTTTCACACCACAAGTCTTAATGCTCAATTAGAATTTTTTTGTGAAACCTGATTATTTGTGTGGGTGTAACAGTTCACACCACAGACAAAGCCCAATTCCAATGAAATTGGGACGTTATGTGAAACATAAATAAAAAGAAAATACAATGATTTGCAAATCATTTGCAACCTGTATTTAATTGAATACAAAATGGAGACAATGTCGTTAAAGTTCAAACTAATAGACGATTGGTTTGAGCAAATAATCATTAACTTAGAATCTTATGCCTGCAACACATTCCAAAAAAGATGGGACACTGTCATGTTTACCACTCTTTCACACTTTTTCCTTTTACCAACACTCAAATGTTTGGCAACTGAGAACTTTAATTGATGAAGCTTTTTAGGTGGATTTTTTTTTCCCAGCCTTGCTTGATCATTGGTCTCTGTTGGCGTGTTTTACGCATTACAGTATAATGTTGCAACACTTTTTAAATGGCCTGTCTGGACTGCAAACAGGTTGCTCTAGTACCCACACTCTTTTACTACGAAATCAAGCTGTTGTAACACATGCCAAATGTGGTTTGGCACCGTCTTGCTGAAATAAGCAGGGGAGTCCATGAAAAAAGACAATGAATGGCAGCATATGTTTTTCCAAAAGCTGTATGTACCTTTCAGCATTAGCGGTGCCTTCAAGGATGTGTTCATCCATCCATCCATTTTCCGATCCGCTTTATCCTCACAAGGGTCGTGGGGGGTGCTGAGCCGGTCCCAGCTGTCTTCGGGCAGTAGGTGGGGGACACCCTGAACCAATCGCAGAGCACACAGAGACGAACAAACATCCTCGCTCACACTCCCACCTAGGGAGTGCTACGCATGTTTTAGGAATGTGGGAGGAAACCGGAGTACCCAGAGAAAACCCACTCAGCCCCAGGGAGAACATGCAAACTCCACACAGGAAGGCCAGAGCCGGGATCGAACCCGCAACCTCTGCACAGTCGATGCGCTAACCACTGGACCACCGGGTGTTAATCCCATTGGCATTACACAGCCCCATACCATCACATATGCTGGCTTTTGAACTTTACGTACATAACCTCAGGATTGTTCTTTTCCTATTTGAGGTCACAGCATCCACAATTTCCAAAAACACTTTGAAATGTGGATTCGTCAGACCCCAGAACACTTTTCCACTTTTCATCAGTCCACCTTGGATGAACCCGGGCCCAGAGAAGTGTTTCTGGGTGTTGTTGATAAATGGTTTTGGCTTTGCATCGTAAAGTTTTAAGTTGCACCTAAGGACGTAGCGCCAAAATGTGTTGGCTGACATTGGTTGTCTGAAGTGTTGCTGAGCTCATGTGGTGATATCCTTTCTACATTGATGCCAGTTTTTGATGCGCTACAGCCTGAGGGATTGAAGGTCACGGGCATTGAATGTTGCTTGGGGCTTATCTTTTGAGCATCTTGTATCTTCAGATGAGCGAAGCGATTTGACATGCATACTTCGCGGAAATGAGGTGAGGCTATTAAATATCTGAAGATGTCTGACGTCACGTCATTGCCGCGTGTAGTAACTGAGCTGTTTGTCTGTGTGGCTGAATTACAACAGTGACCACAAATGTCCACTTTATACTTCATGTTTCAAGTTGGAATCGATTAAAGTAAAATTTAAAAAAATAAAGTCAAACAGTGCTGTTACTCAAACCAACTTGGCAGATTCACGGACAATCAAAAAAAAGTGGGTTGAAATACATTTTTATTTAGATAATGTTTCCACAACAGATGCAGGTCACATCTGGGCGAAAAAAAACATCCATCCGGGTGGAATTTGCCTGTGTTGTGTGAACCTAGCCATAGAGCCTGCAGTCCCATGCATCAAATATTTTTATGCTCAACTCTAGTGTTGAACACATGTTATGCCTTTTAACATCTTAACTGATATTTAAACTGTCGGAGGCCGCGCACAAAAAAAAAAAAAGGCATATTTTCTAAGAGCTCTTAGAATGTGTAGTCCAGTTGATTGGGAAAATATCAACAAAAAGAAATAAACAGACTTTTGGGGTTCAGGGGTCGCTCCTTAAGACTTTCTATAACTCGGTGGTGGCCTCGGCCATCCATTATGGCATTGTCTGCTGGTCAGGCAGCATCTCAGCCCGGGACAGAAAGAGACTGGAGCGACTGGTCAGGAAGGTCAGTTCTGTCCTGGGCTGCTCCCTTGACATTCTGGAGGAGGTGGGCAACAGAATGATGCTACCTAAGCTAAAAGCTATGGACAGTCCCTCCCACCCTCTCCAGCCCGCCCTGACAGCACTAGGTAGCTCCTTCAGCCAGAGACTGTTACACCCGCGCTGCAAGAAGGAGAGATACCGATGCTCGTTCCTACCGACTGCTGTCAGGCTGCTGAATAAAAATAGCAACAGTAATATTAATAATTAATTGATGTGAAAACAACTGTAAATAGCACTGCGATTGATCCATTTTGTATTTATATTGCTAATTGAACGGTGTTTGTTTGTTGTGCTGGTGAATAAAAATAGCAACAGTAATATTAATAATAATTAATTGATGTGAAAACAACTGTAAATAGCACTGCGATTGATCCATTTTGTATTTATATTGCTAATTGAACGGTGTTTGTTTTTTTTCTTCTTTCTGCCTACATTCTTGCTGCTGGAGGCTGTAAATTTCCCCAGTGTGGGACAAATAAAGGATATCTTATCTTACATCCTCAACTTAAAAATACTTAGTCAACCTAACAGTCAATCGCACTGTTCTGTAATTTACATACTGTACAGCACAAGCCAAAATAAAGACTCCATTCAATTTCCTTTTTTACTTTCTCTTTGGTCATCAGATACCCTGACGCTACTCCCGAAGATCTGCAGGCCTCTGACAACGTTTGTATCATCTGTCGGGAGGAAATGGTCACCGGAGCAAAGAAGCTACCTTGCAATCACATTTTCCACTCCAGGTAGGTCCTGTTGGAAAGAAAAATACTTTAAACAAACCTTGATTCTCATCAGAGCTGAACATGATAATGAAAACACTTTATCCTAATTAATGAGTCAGTTTTTCCACAATCAGGCTCATGGTCAAACAAAGAGGTTATTAGTAACCAAAGCGTCTCTTTGTCTTCGCCTGCAGCTGCTTGCGTTCCTGGTTCCAGAGACAGCAGACCTGCCCCACCTGTCGCATGGACGTCCTGCGGGCGTCAAACAACAATCCGGCTCCAACCCCTGCCCAGGCTGCAGCCCCTGCTCCAGCAGCGCCTGCGCACGCTGCAGCTGCCCAGCCAGCCAATGGTGAGAGCATTGAGAAGCAAAAATCCCGTCAACAACACTCCACTCAAATGTGTCATCAAATAGCTTAATCAGACAAAAAGTTGACCTCAAAGTGATACACGCGTCCATTTTGGCTTGCAAATGTCCTGCAAGTTAGCGATTTTAATTTGCTGCTCTTTCTTTTCTAGTGGTTCCCGGCATGTTGCCTGCCTTCCCACCCGGCCTGTTTCCCTTTTGGGGTCCATTTCCCGGCATGCCTCCTCCAGCCGCGGCAGCTCCCGCAGCTGCCGTCGCGACACAGGGCAACACTGAGGCGGCGCAGGCAGCTGGTAGGTCACATGACGCCAAGCAATTGGATCGACAGTCGAGGTGAAGTGAGTTTGCAGAGCTGCCGAGTCTGAATCCTCGTTTTCATCAGGTAACGGCCAGTCCACTTCATCCAGCGCGGACTCTGCTACGGCTGCTGCTCCGGGCTCTGCCATTCCGGGATTCCCCTTCTCCATCCCCCCTCCTCCCTTCCCAACTACACCGTGGCTACCTATGCCACCGCCACCACCTCCTTTCAGTAAGCTTTAGGCGTATTTGCACTTTACCCTGCTTCAGAAGTGGAGGATGAATGACCCAAAACTGGATTTAGACCATAATTTCCATTGAAGCGCCTCACAAACTGATCTCTCCCTCCTTCACTTTCAGTGTCGTCGATGCCTCCTCCTCCTCCGTCTCTGTCGCAGCTGTCAGAGGAGGAGCTGAGGGAGCTGGAGGCTGAAGGCCGACGAGGTTTGGAGGCCAGGTTGCAGTGTCTGCAAAACATCCACACCCTGCTGGACGCCGCCATGCTCAACATCCACCATTACCTCAGCACGGTCGCCACGCTTACGTAAGTAAACTTCCTATTCTGACTTTTCAGGGCACTCTTCCTTTCCTTGTGATTTTCAGCACAAACATTTGAAAATTAGAAAGACAGCAGCTGATGCTGCCACCAGCTGATTTTTTTTTTCTTCTCTTCTGTAGTCCTCCGAGACCTGTCAGCAGCACAGAAGAAGCCAGTGGGACAATCCGCTCTGCTTCCTTCTCCACTGCTGGTGCAAGCACAGATGAGCCAAGTCAGGAGAAATCCTCCCCTCCCCCCAAATGTAAGAGCTTCCACTCTTTGAAATAGGGGAGTTCAAATTTATCCATCTATATTCATCTTGTTTTAATCACTCTTGATATGCTTCTTTGTGAGCAAGTGAGCAGAGCTCCAGTCCAAACCGTCGAACCCACTTCTACTTCCGCCACTTGGGATGGTGAGACAAGAAACAATGCAGATGAAGGATCAGAGGAAGAGGATGGTGAACCGAATGCCGCTGAGCTGAGGCGCCGGCGACTTCGCAAACTGGAAACGGCATCGCTTTCACCCGCAGACGATTGAGGTGACTGCGGACCAACAGGAGCTCTAAATGTGGATCATCTGTTGGTCCGTACCCCCCCCCCAGTCCTTCACCTTTTTCACCAATTTGAGTCGGGACTCAAGCTGCGGGGATAATTTGCACTCCTGTGTCAAAATGATAGCGTGTTTTCTTCCTTGTTTCACTAAACACTTAATAGTGGAAAGGGGACTGCAGGCACTTGTAATTTGAGAGGAAATTGGAATGGGTTTGTGTTTAGTGATACACTGTTTGGATTAGTATTTGGTAGTGTGGGTGTCATTGGGCTCAGTGCCTGCCCATTCTTTTTTTTCCCCCCTTAACCAACTGGGTTCGGTTTGAAAGCATGTTGCTTATTACACTGCGCAGTGATCTTATCTGATCCAAAAAGCAAGGTTAACATTTTCTCTCCCCTTTACAAATCAGCACTCTTTGTGTCCTGGTTTTTTCAATGTTGCAGGTACTGTAACAAATTTATTTGAATGTGTACATACTGTATAAAGAGTTTTATCAGGGTGATCTGTACATAAAGGAGAATAAACTGCTACTTTTTCTTTCAGGCCATGTTGAAAATTCATTCTTGGAAGATTATCAATAAAATGAGTGTGAAAAAGTGTTAACCGTTTGGGCATCGTGAGGAATGACTTTTATCAGGTTTAAATTGTAGTTAGTTTCCCCAAGCCATTATGTGATTTGCATAACTATGAGAATGAGGGTATGGAAGATGGAGGGCTGGCTATTACCACATTTTCACGATTGCCCCCGTTTCATTCTATATTTAACGGAGAAGTCAAGGAAAATGGTGACAACCAAATTATTTTATGTCGAATGAATTTGGTGGAGTAAAACAAAGGAAAAAAATGCAATTCCAATAGGTTTTCAGACAAAATACTCAATTTGCTTTAGTGGACCACAAAGTGTGGCAGGCTGGGTCTGGCCATTGATGCTGTCAAACCAATACAAATGTGATTTTTTTCCCCTATTTTTTAACCTTTGTTTTTGTGAGTGCAGACACAGTTATTTCATGCAGCTAAAGCACTAACTTCACAAGCACTTAACAGGCTGGACAAGCACATTTTAATTGTTTACACAGCAAATGTGATCCAGTCAAAGCTGCATTGAAGTCGCTTTCTACAATTGTCAGCAAAACTGTTTAGTACAATTAATAAGTTACCAGTAAAAGTTGCATCAAAATGCAGGATAATCGCGAAGGAAGTATGGAAAATGTCAATTGGAAAATATCAAAAAAATACAAACCTGGGGTATAGCAAAGAGTGCAGTTATGAAATGCTCCCAGTTTCCGTGTAACAGTGATGGATGAGTCTCCATTCTGTTATGACAGACCAGCCCACTCATACATTCTGAAGAGGAATGCAAATGACGCTTTTCCAGGAAAAATAAGCGCTTATTTACAGTGTTTAACCACTTCCGTAGTTGATGTCCTCTAGAAAAGTGATGCAAGGCAGCTAAATACAAGATGAACCTTTTACATCTTCCCTGACAAGTTGGTTCCCTTTGGGGGACAACAAAATCATTTATGGTTATTAAAAACACCAGAAAAGTGCATATGTAATGTTTGGTGACAATTCCTGAGGCTTACAGTGCAAAAAAAAAAAAAATATAATACACAGACCAGACAAATGGAGGTTCTACCGGTTGACAGGCTGTTTTTTCCTTGAGATGACCACACTCTAGAACGCCGCCATCCCTGCCCATGTTGGCGCGTCAGTTTTGGGGCGTGGAGTACAAAGTGTGATGCTGGTGACTTCGGTCTGGGGGGTTGCTGGCAAAAAGGAGAGGAGCAGTCTCCAATCCATACCAGCTGGCAAAAAGAAAGGACATTAAGAATCAAATGAACATCTTAAGTGGCACCATTACGAGTGCAGTCAGTCAGCCAAGCAACCTCGAGTGAGGCTGGTAAGTTGAAGCCCACGAAGGAGCTTCCTCCTCCTCGTTGCCTTGGGGGTCATCGAAAAAATAAGGCCGAGGTAGGGTCCTGTTGTTGACAGCCACGTTGCTGACCTGCCAACATCACAAAACAACCTTGTGACGTTACAGAAAATGGATAGGGAAGCATAGAGAATACAGTGGCACCCTTGTGGTCATACATTTTCAAATTGAACAATCATTGAGTAAAATGAGACAACACGAGCAATGGAAAAAACATTACTTTTTTTTTTAATAACGCAGCTCAATGGAAAGATAAGGGGTGACTCGATGCTATTTCCATTGAGCTAGTCACCCCTTATCTGTTTTTGCATTCAGATTCACAGTGGCCCCTTCAGGTGTGTGCAAATGTGCCACCGGGTAGCAGTACAATAGTCGTGATGGCACAAACGAACATGTTTCACCAGTACTGTAAGCGACTCAGCTAACTGTGACAAAAGTTGTTTTTAGATAAATATATGCCCGTGACTTTTACAGTATAATCTTGCTGGACCATTTGTACTCAATACGTCTGTGCCTTAAGCATTAAACACTGCCGCAAAGGTACTATTCATGAGCCTATCTATGGCATTTGCCATTATGTGTTAGGATTAAGCTTGTGGATTTTATGGCAAAGTTAAGTGGTTGCTTAACGTACATGTGTAATTCGCTTGTTTTATGTTTAGTTTGGCAGTAAAATTCTAATTTGAGTGGCATTACATTGTTTGAGGCCCCTTTTGAATAATTGTTTGGGAAAATAAGCGAGCCGAATGACAGTTCGCAACACTCCTATCTCAAGGCACCACTGTATATCCAATAGAAAATTGTCTCTCCGCAAGATTGCAGTTAAATGAATTCATCAGTAACTTACCTCCTGAGAAGGCCGGCGAACTCTGAAGATGAGGATGAGCAAACTGCTTGGGAGCAGCTCCCAGATGAAGAGGATGACGCCAAAGGCCAGGTAGCCCCTGTCGCCGAGTTCTTGATGCAGGTCAGCCTGTAAACAGAATACAAGGCGGCTTTGTGGAAGCGTATTGATTTGTCATGCAGAAAGCCATGAACAACAAGCAATGAAGCAAAACTCTTGGCAGTGTAGAAAAATGCAAAATTGAGTCAAAGCACTGCACGAGCACCTGGTCAGAAACGTTGTACCAGTCAAAGTCAAAAGACTCGACGTGGTGGTGCTGAGACAGAACCAGGACGCTCAGGTTATAGCAAGCTCGGCTGGCAAACAGCAAGATGATTGTGGCGCCGAGTGCTGCTGTGCGACACACTGTGGTGCCCTGTATGTGTGTAAAAAAAAAAAAATAATAAACATTTTCCATTGTAATCTGTTTGCACTCGTGACAAGGACTGTTTTAAAAGGTCACATATCGGCACTACATAAATAAAAATTCCTGACGTATCTCAAGGTTTTGATCCCATGTTCCTCATCATATATACCACCTTGCTGGTCAAGTAAGGGCCTGTGGAGCGCGAGTATCGCGTCAGCAGCAGCAGCAGGACAGCAAGCAACACTGCATCCAGGATGAACAGCAAGTCATTGACGAGCACCCGGACCAGGACCAGATTCCAAGTCCGTTGGCCTGACCCCGTGCCTTCACCGCGGCCTGCAAGTGCGGCGCAGCTCACATTGATGCAAAAGAAGATGGCGTTCAGTACCCCATACATGCAGCGGGCTTTACACCTAAAACAAAATGGGAGTCAGTACATGTATTTTATATTACAGAGCAATGATTCAAATGGAAAATATGGAAAACATTTACTAGTTTGGACTCTGGTGATTTATCAACTTCATCCAATAATTCCAGTTCCTTCGTCAGGATGATTTTGTTGTTGTTGGAAAATCACTTTTTTTAATATATTACATAGCGTTTAAAAAATATTTTATGAATCTCCTGTGGTTCAAAGCGCATGTTCACTCAACGAAAGGGGGTGATGTGCTTCATCTGGAGAAAATATCTACTCACAGTCGTTTTTCTACATCTGAGGTGTAAGTCTCCCTGGCTTTTAGTAGAACCTGTGGAACAGGAGAAACCAGACACCATCAATTTTATAAAATTAACCTGTCATCAATCTTCAAGAATGAAATCCCCTTGGTCTCACCTGAGTGAAATACAAGTTGATAAGGCTCAGAGTGAAGAACTGCAGGCAGACAGGGAAGCAGTAGAGCAGCCAATAGACCGCCACGGGGAGGTGGTTGGCCTCCAGCGCGTTTCGAAAATAAAACGAAAACAAGGTGGCGCGCAGTGCAGCCCAGAGCAAGCAAAGGAAAAGAAAGACGCTCTGATAGCTCCATTGTTTGTGTCTGTAGAAGTAGAGAAGCCAGAGTTGGGCATACACCACCAGGAAGAGACCGCCGTACAGCACCGTGTACAGGATGGTAAATCCGAGCTGGACCGAAGGGGCCAGAGCGGGATGTAGGGGGAGCGGCACGGGCAGGGTGGAGGAGTAGGGAGGAGGGGAGGCTGTGACGGGCGCTTCCATGGCAGTCCTGACACTTTCAGAGGTCCATGTTGACGACGTCACGCTCTCAACTGGCACTTAATGTGGGACACCTGACAGCAGACACGGGCTCACTAAGCTAGACAGTCCACAGTGGAAGCCACAGGGGAAAATGCATGAAATGAGCAAAAATGAAATGGCAGTAAAAATAATAAATCTTTACTTTTGTTTCTACTCGATTTCGAGTAGAACCCCCCCCCCCCACCCCCCCCCGCGGCGGTCTACTAGGCTGAAAGAATTACACTAGTGGCCTGTAATTTTATTTTAGATCTTTCAGAAAAACGTTTTCTTTTTTACATCACACCTGGACTGCAGTTTAGGGCAGACGAATGAGTTTGGGCATTTATTTTTTTCCCTTCTACAAGTTAATGAAAACGTAAGCTTGTAAGTAAACCGTTATCACGAAGCTGGTTAACATTTGAGATTCTGTCGATATATTATTAATCACTATTCTGGGGCGGCACGAGAACATTGTGATATGATAACTTTGAACTACGAGACAATATTAACAGCTGTGTCAACAAGGTCGGATCTTTGTGTCAACAATACTATGCTAACTTTCAAGAGCTAAATTAACTGTTATTGACACGGCCATTTTAACGCAACCACGCAAGGATTATCAATTACAAAATTCGCCACCTGTTGTTGACCATACCGTATAAAATAATCACTGGAGTCTAACAAATTTCGACCTTTTCACGTAAAACTCCGGTATCTGCAGCGGACGACGTTCACGTCGTTACTTCCGTGTAACGTCAGGTACGTCACATGCGGATAGGTGTGGCCTCAAGTTTTGATTTCAACCACCAATCACTGATGGCAAAAAAATCGCGCTTCCTTTCGGTTGTTGTTCACTCGCCCGATGACAGAAGGTGCAGGCTATATTGTATTTGTTTTGGGGTTTTTTTAAGGCGCGCAAACTAGCGGCGCATATCGGTCCAATGAACACTTTGGTTCGGTTCGAAAGTGCAGTAGACTCCACTCTTATTCACACACCGTACCGTCGTTATCTTCCAGGTGGCTGGGGGAAAAAAAGAGTTCAACAATGCCAATGGTTTTGCGATCCCGAAAATCAATCCACCGCAGTGATGGAGATGAGAAGGGCCAAACTGCAGAAACAACCGCAACGGCGAAGAGGCAATTCTCCCGCCTGCGGGAGAGACCCACGTACGTGGTGCGTAATATTACTCAACTTTTCCGCCTCCTTTTCCTCCTCAAGCGAGCGAAGACAACTTCACGGCGAGCCACGTAGTTCCTCGCGAGCAGCGACAATAGCAGCATCGCTAGCTGACTAAGACAGAAAAAAAATTGTAGGAAAGGAAGTCAAGAAGAAGAAGCAGTAGCAGCGTGCTGGAAAATAACCAAGCGCTTCACATAGCCAGACTCTGGACGTGTAACTAATCGTCACAAACTTTGGTGACTGTGAAGCATTGTGTGTTCACACTCGCAAGCTTCTGCGTCATGGTAAATCGTTTCATTCTGAGCACGTTTTTACATAGCCCTGATGACTCATCGTTTGTGGCTTAACCTACGCCGCATTATTTTTTTAGAGGCGGTTGGCTTCACTAACTCGTGTCTAACTCGTGTTTTTTGCTCCAGGAGTTCGAGGACTCGGATTCTGACACTGGGCATAGGGAGGTGATGGATAGAGTGCAGACTGATGATGAAGAATACGCGGAGGAGACCGATGACGCGGGATCGGTAACTCAATGAATGTTCTATCATCTTTGTGTCTTGTGCCTTGTGAAAAAGTATTCATACCCCTTGAATGTTTTTTCCACGTTTTTTGGCCTTACAATCACAAACTTTGATGGGTTTTCTAGGAACACATAGTTTTCACATTTTTAAGCAAATATACATTTGAAAAGTGGTTTGTGCGTGTGTGTGTTTCAGCCATCTTTGTTCATTCTTAAAAATCTGGTCCATTCTTGCCCTCAGAAGTTAGCTATTTAATAGAAAGTCCACCTTACTAGCTACATAACGAAAGTAAAATGTTTTTTTCCAGCCATACTAACGTCACCAGAAACAGCTGGAAGAAACCCGTGTTTAAATGTTGTCAATATGTTAAGAATTAAGGATGTTATGAAAATTTAAAGGCTTCAAAAATGTATTGTTTCTAATTCTAAACCATGGAATGGCCTTTAATCATTTTTTGAGAGAAAAAGAATGAAGCTCAGATCTTTAGACCTCTGTTTTTTTCAATGTGGGTGGAATTGTAAAGATGGTACACCGCAACAAAGTGATTTCACAAACCAAGTAATTATGGTTATTAAATAATCTCATTATTTTTTTAGCTAATTAAGTCACCATTGCTGGCAACAGACGGCTTATCCCGGTGAGCGGCTCTCCTGTGTCTCCCCACATTCAAATTCTAAGAGACACAAAATTTGGCAGTGTGTTATGTTCTTCGGCAACCTACAAATTGAAGGTAACTTCATCTGCATGTCCCCTAAAATGCTCAAAATATTTGTGATGGATCGATATAAATATGGCAGCAAGCTTTAAATACTTTTGGGGCGGTCAATGATGAGTTATCCCGCCGTGCGACTGATAAACATTGATATACTACATGAAAATTGAAAACGAGGTGACAGGAGATTCCACTGTACGTCATATCTGAAAATAGATGCCGAAAACACATTTTGAACAAGCCACAGCAAATTTTTCTGAGAGTGCAAAAGAGATGTGCTGTATGTATGTTACACATACATGTACATACAGCACATTTGACAATAAACCTGTATTCAATCAATCAATCAATTCAATTTTCCAGACTTTTATTTGTAAAAACCTTTGGAAAATACATATCAGTTCTGTTCCACTTTACAGTTATTTGCTACTTTGTATTGGTCGATCCCATGAAATCTCTAAAGCACACTTAAGAGCGAGGCTAAGGTGGCACATTGACAAAGTTCACGGGGTATAAATACTTTTTCAAGGCACTCACATCCATCCGTCTAGCCGCCTATCTTTTTGTTATTGTTGTTGTCTAGTTATGTAATGTATCCCTTTCAAAACTTAGCTTGTAGCAGACGTGTGCACATTTTCAGCATTACCTCTCTGATCCACTGGTGAAAGGACACTTTGATCCTCTCCTCTTTCATCTCTAACTGCTTCAAACAACAAAGTGTATGCAGGAAAAGTGATTGAGATTGCACATTATTTTCAAGATGGCGCCGCGAGAGTAGCTGCCTTTCCACCAGCTCCTATATTTTGTTCTTCTACTTTTTCCTTTCATAGAAAGGTTGTCGACATCATGACAACTTTGTTGCTGTGAATTGGGAATTTCTCCATCGCGAGACTAATAGTCTCTTGTTTATGCAGTCTACCTATTTTTCCATCCATCCAGCCATCCATTTATCTATAATTGAGAAGCGTTAAATAATTTAAGACAAGTGGGACTTGGGTTAGGTAAGTTTCCACATCCAATACATACTCTGCAACCAACTGTTAGAATAGATTGGATATATATATATATATAATATATACACACACAGTATTTTTTATTTATTATTGCATTGCCATAAACATGGACATTTATCACAATTCCAACAGTAAAAGGAATAGCACCTACACTGTTTTATTTATGTAAAGGCCATTTCATACTCTTGTATTTCATTAGTTGTGCTTAATATTATGGCTACAAGGTTTATAGTACGGTACAGGGTGTTCCAAAAGTCAGAATGGTGGAACAACCTGAAGTCGATATGGGTAAAGCTTTATCGCACTCCAAATTGTCCACTGAATCAAGTTTTTGGTGATGATGAGCTATGGTGCAGCTATCTGAAAAGGCTCGTTTTGTATTGGCTTTGTACAAACACCCGTTATAGAGGTTTGAGGTTTTCCATTGCATGATTCGTCAAGGACAGAGCCCTATCCAGAATGGATAGTCGAAATTGGACTAGGCGTTGGAGCATTGCAACAGCCGTAAGACTTGCAAACTGGTGCTTTATGACAGTCGAAGACAGGAACATTTCTTGCTGCAAGGAAATTTTGCAACTGTGCGAAAATGTCAGTTGGGCAGCCGTTGACAAAGGAATGATGCGCTTATGAAAACTGGATGCGGTTGCCCGCTGCCCTGCTCAAATGCTACCTGAAATGAAATCTCTTTTTTTAAATGATGCAATGAGTTTGGACACACCCGATGTACTGTACCTCAAGAAATGATTGCAGATAAATGGGTGGCGGCTGTCTTCGTGTTACAGTAATCCCTCGTTTATCGCTGTTAATGGGGACCAAAATCACTCGCGATAAACGAAAATCCGCGAAGTAGTGACCAATAAACATATACAGGTAAGAGAATATATTTTTTTTTAAGTCCGCAAAATGTCCGCAAACGGCGGCCCGCAAGAAGCTGCAAAACAACAGTGAATCACATAGAGCAACATATACAGTACTATACTCCATCCATCAATTTTCTGAACCGCTTGATCTTCACTAGGGTCGCGGGGGGTGCTGGAGCCTAACCCAGCTGACTTCGGCCAGTCAGCGGGGGACACCCTGAATCAGTTGCCAGCCAATGGCAGGGCACACAGAGACGAACAACCATCCACACCCACACCTAGGGACAATTTTTAATTGGCTGTTCAAGGCTGTTCAATCAGCCTGCCATGGATGTTTTTGGAATGTGGGAGGAGACCGGAGTACCCGGAGAAAGCCCACGCAGGCCCGGGGAGAACATGCAAACTCCGCACAGGGAGGCCGGAGCTAGAATCGAACCCGGTACCTCTGCACTGTGAAGTCGACGTGCTAACCACTGGACTACCCAGCCGCCCGCTGTACTCCATGTATATATGAATCAATTTATTAATGTATTTTTATGAATGTTTGAAAAAAAAAGTCCACCACGCACTGAAGCCGCGATAAACAAACCGCGAAATAGCGAGGGATTACTGTATATGCTGTTTCCGGGCATGAAGTGTGAACGTGAAAAGTTAGATGATGTGAACATCTTGTTTCCACCCACGTTCTAATCCGTTTTGTGTCCTCTTCAGCAAATGAAGCGGTGCAGCGTGGTGTTGGACCGTCTCAGTGATAATTCCGCGAGAAGAGAATCCGAGGAGCGAGACGACATGAGCCGCAAAAGCGCCAAGCCGGCCTCCCGCATCCCGACGTTCCATAAGCGGCCCGCTGTTGTGAGCGCAGAGCTGCCTGTCTCCAAAAAGGAGCCGCCTTTCACTGTAGTTCAGCCTGTTGACAAACTTGCAAGTATTGATGCATCAAAGTCCAAATTCGCTGATATTCGCGAAAAAAAACATTTCCAGTCATTAGTCCGCACCCCTAAAGTTGTCTTTGAGGCCCCCACTAGCCTGAGCAGCACAGAACCAACGGCTGCAGGGGCTGCCCCCAAAAGCTATGTGTTGCCGGAGGCTTTACAGCCCAGTCTGATGGTCAGCCCCAGGCCTGCCCTCAGAGCAGGGGAGAGTCTCTTGCCAGGGGAAAACAATATCCAGTATACCGAGATTGATTGCTCCACAAGCCACCTTCCGTGTGTGGACCCTCTCACCCATGATGCACCTGGGGAAGAAACTTCACAAAGTCCTTTTATTGCAGCAAAGATGAATATTCCTCTTGGAATAGCCAATGAGCTCGCTTGCAAACCTCCCGTTAGCCAAACGGAGGCTATTGTGGATGAAAAACCGCCATGGGAAAGCCGAGGTCCAAACGCAACTGAGTCAAAGGACTTAAGATCTTCAGACATAGATAGCGAGGATGACCAGGCATTGGATGATTCCGGCAGTGCAAAGGACCTCCATGAGTCGGAAGCGAGTGAAATGGACAGCGAAGATGTCGCAAAGGAAGAGGCTGCAATTGATGACGGATCCGCCTGTCCTGTGGTAGCGGAGCGGCCCTCCAAAGCTCCGTTATCGAAGTCGACCCAAGTGAGTTTCATGCTTTCTAGGCACTGCGGAGCCACTCCCTCAACGGTGTCACTGCTTAGCTCGTCCAATCTTATTTGCTCGTCACCGCGTCCCTTCCGAGGTTGAGCAAAATAATCTAACTGCCGCCACCAACACCCCGTTGCGTATTGCGATTTTCAATTATTTGCTTCCCATGTATTTTTTTTAACAAATAAATTGATTCCAATAAACACATTTATATACATCTGGTTTCCCTGATTAGGATTACGCTCAAAGAAAGGCAATTTACAGTTGTTACAGGGATGGCAATTTTCCACGCACACGCGGAAGTCCGCCGTTTTATTTCTTAAATTGATCATTTTTGTGAATCGTCTAAATCCGTTGAGAACATTTTTTTTTTGGGGGGGGGGGGGGTCAGGTACCTTATCGAGTTTTCACGAGCTCTCCCGATCAGTCTTTCCATCTTCCGATTGTAAACAGCCCTGCGATTGGACGTGTATGTAGTCTTACTTGTTGTGATTGGTCGCCCCGTCCAGGCCACGCCCCTTTCCGCTTTTTTCATCACTAGCCATTGCCACCATCCCACACTCTATGACAACGTCACAAAATTCTACCAAACAAGTGTGTCGTATGGATATGTCAGGAAATCATAAATGGTTACAACAACAATGCAAACAAATCTTTGGCATTACCATTTCATCCAACCACCCATTTTCTAATCCATTTAACATCACGAGGGTACCGAGTGTGCTGGAGGCTGTCCCAGGTGTCTTCGGATCGTAGACGGACCCTAAATTGGTTACCGGCCAATCGCTGGCCCACATCGTCCAACAGCCAGCCACATTCACACTCACACCTAGGGTGGGGTGTTCGAGTGTTCAATTCGCCTACCATGCATGTTCGTGGAATGTGGGAGGAAACCGGAGTACCCAGAAAAAACCCCATGTAGGCACAGGGAGAGCATGCAAACTCCACACAGGGAAGCCAGAGCCGGGATCGAACCCACCACTTTGCACTGTGAGTTCAACGCCCTAACCACTCGAGCATTGAACTTCTGAATTCTACTGCATCATTGGGACAATTTAAATTAAATTAATTGATGAACCATAGTCCCTTCCTCACTACCTTCCGTGTTCACATAATATGGAGAGAACCAGATACAGTGAAAACATTTTTGTAGTCAATATAAATATTACGACAAATATTAGATTTAAATAGATTTAAGAAATAGCCTGATACTGTACTGATTCCGATATTTGACAGACTAAAATTCCAATACCCAATTAATCACCTAAATAATAAAAAAAGTATCTATAATACATAATGAATAAATGAATACTTTTTTTAAATTACAGGCAGAACATTTGGCCAGTTTTCAATACTTTGGGGAGGCGTAATTAGCTACAGGAGTTTGGCCAAACCCTGCACAAATACCTTTGGAACGCTAATACATTCCGAAGATGTTTGTCAGTCTTGTCGCTAAGATCGTGTTCATTTTCACTCACTGTTCCCTTCAGGTTTAAAAACAAAAAAATGCCCATCTCTTTGCAGAGATCCCGATGCGGTGGCTTCGGCCTCTTCTTCTTGCTCCCGGCCACTCTGCTGCTTCTTGGTATGCACGCGTGGCGCTTTGGCCTTCCCATGTCGGTCAGCCAGCTCGCTGCTCATCTGGAGCTGCACTGGCAGGAGGGCATTAGCCCCATCACAGAGCAGTGTAGCAGGGATTGCAGGTGAGCAATTGCAATTGCCGTAGTTCCGGTCACGTTGCTTATTTACAACAGAAATGAAACGTGGGGGGGTGGGGGGGCAGGGGGAGCTACTCCCATGTTGGATGGCCCGTCAATGTGCTTCACATCACGACACAACATTTCAAAGCATTTACAACCAAAAGAGCCGTACTGAGTTTATTTGCCGTTTGCACTTCAAATGAGTTTTACATGTTCAGAGTTCATCTGGTGGAGAGCATCCCCGTGGGTTTGTACCCATCCAGCCCATCGCCGCAGCAGAGCACGACGGCCAGCTGGCTGAGGCTGCTGGACAAGGCCAACGGCTCGGTCGGCGTCGCCGGGTACTACGTGTCACTGAGGAGCAACGATCCCGAGTTTGCCGAATCGCTCGACACTCAGGCAAGAAGAGCGGCACGGGGCCTCGTGTGACAGTCGTCCCCGCCCTCTGATGTCACGTCATATATTTCCAGGGCAGGCAGGTCTTTGAGCAACTCAAGCAACTCCCTTCTAAACATGTGAACCTCAATATAGCCGTGAACGGCCCTCAGACGTTGACTTGGGACACGAGTGAATTGGCCGCGGCGGGTATATCAAGGCCTCGCCGTTCGAAACGTTCGCATGACCTCGCGCTGACGATTGCAACTTTTGTTTTCCGGTCAGGTGCCAAGATCAGGGAGGTTGATCTCAAGTCTTTATCTGGAGGTATCTTGCACACTAAGATGCTTGTGATTGATCAGAAGCACTTCTACTTGGGTAGCGCCAACATGGACTGGTGCTCTTTGAATCAGGTAAAAGGGAGAAGAGGAGCTTTTTTGGTGTGTATTTTTGGAACGCTTTGTGCTTCCCAGGTGAAGGAGGTGGGCGTCGCCGTGGAGGATTGCGACTGCCTGACTCAGGACGCAGCTCGCATCTTTGAGGTTTACTGGAGCCTCAATGGATCCCTGCCGCCGTATTGGCCAGCTCGCTTCACGGCCCTGTCCAGCTCCGAGCATCCTCTGCAGGTCAACTTGAACGGAGTCCCGGCGCGAGTCTACTTGTCCGTGAGTTCAACCGTCACTTTTTGAAGAAGTCGGTTGAAATTTCTCAATCTCTCACTTCCTTGGCTCGTTTCTTCTCCAGAGTGCTCCGCCGCAGATCTCGGCGCGCGGACGCTCAGGCGATCTCTCCACCATCTTGTCCGTCATCGAAGATGCTCGGGAATTCCTTTACGTATCTGTCACAAACTACCTTCCGCTGTCTGAGTTCACCGAGCCACTCAGGTTACCGACTCCTTATTTGTCCGTCCGTCTCAGTCGTAATAAGCCTGGCAATATGCATTCTATCGAATGAGTTGTTTGTTTGGACAACTCTAATTTAGTGTTCCTACCACATGCCACATTATATTGTTTCATTGGACAACAAAGGAGAAATGACACTTTACTACAAAGAGAGGTCGTTAGTAAGGCCGAAGGCAGGTTGTCGTTTCTTTCATTTTACATGAGAGAAAAATTGGCTTTTTCTCTGTGTTATGCTGTAATGTTTAAATATTATTTTTAGATCCAAAAAAAAAAAAAAATCTGCCGACGATTCCAGATTTTGAAAGACCTAATATGGGCCGATTAAATCAGACGGCCGCATAATCGGACCTGAGTAGTTAGTGTGCAATTTATATAACAGCAGACTGGTACGACTATCACAGAGTAAGTCGACACGTAATCATTCATGTCTGAGAAAATGTCCAAAGTGAGTATTTTGCATGGCTGCCATTATTGCCCAGCAGGGCTTTTACCCCTTAGTTCTATGGACAATAACGGCTGTGTGTTGACTTATTTGGAGTGAATAATGAACTTTTTATTATCACAGTCAACGCTTTATATACGAGCAGTATACTAATTAATTACATTCTAACAAAGTCATCGGTGTTGTCCCACGAGAAATATATTTTTAAAAGCTCCACCTCCATGCCTGGCTCCACAGGGGGGCCCCGGTGACCCCATCCGGGCAAAGGAAACCGAGTCATTCATATAGTTCATATATTCATATATTCATATATTCATATATCGTCAAGTCAGGACAACTTTATTGTCAAATGTGCGCAGATGAAATTTCTTACCTCTCAAGACAACATAAAACAAGAGGAGCCGTTGCGGGTGCCACCAAAAGAAAAGTTCAAATAAAATGACAAAATAATACAAGACATCACATGAGACACAGACAATCGTGCAATCTGAACCAATTTCCTGCATACACTTTGTTGTCTGAAGCAGTAGCAGACGAAAGAGGAGCAAATCAAATCAAATCATGAAAGATCATTTGAGCCGTGCTTTGTCTGGTCCCTCACCCAGGACCTGTTTGCCATGGGTGACCCTGTCCGGGGCATCAAGCCCCAGACAACTTGGCTCCTAGGATCAGTGGGACACACAAACACTACGGTTAAGGTGACGGAGTATTAGCGGTGCTGAATAAAAAAATTGCTTTCACAGCCCCCGACGTGGGACACGCCAAAGCAGAGGTGTCCAAACTCGGTCGTCAGGGGCCAAAGTCCTGCCTGTTTTCCATCCCTCCCTGCTGAAACGCAGCTGGTTCAAAGGATCGGCTTTGAAGCTCTGAAGAAGCAAGCTAATGATCCCGAGTGTGTTGCATCAGGGAGGGACGGTAAACGAGACAGGCCAGCGGCCCTTGGGGACTGAGTTTGGACACCCCTGCACCAAAACAATGTAACGGTGTAAAAATGCTCCGCCTTGAGACCGTGGTGGTGGTGTCCAACCCTCAGGTTCTGGCCCGCCATCGACACTGCCCTGCGCGCTGCAGCCTGCACTCGAGGTCTGAAGATCCGTCTCCTGGTCAGCTGCTGGCAGGAGTCGCCTGCCGCCATGTTCACCTTCTTGCAGTCGCTGCTGGTTCTCAACAGGCCGCCGATGAAATGTGACATTGAAGTGGTGTGTAATTGAACTTCATCATTTGGCAAACGGGTGGAGACTTTGTCACATTGACAATTCCTGGAATTTGGCAAACCTCCGGCAGTACAAATGTGAACCTTTCCTTTTATTTCTTTCTTTGTTCTGTGTTTCAACGCAGAAAATTTTCACAGTGCCTTCAACAGCAGAGCAGATGAAGCTCCCCTTCGCTCGAGTCAACCATGCCAAGTACATGGTCACAGACAGAGTGTTCTATATCGGTCAGTCTGTCGTTCCTCCTCTTGCCGCAGCCATTCCCGCAGATGTTACGTTTAAAGTTACGTTTTCCCCGTGTGGACAGGCACATCCGACTGGTCCGAGACCTACTTCACCCAGACCGCCGGAGTGAGTTTGGTTGTGAACCAGACCGACTCCGAGGTCAAACGAGGCCAGCGGACTCTGCAGAGCCAAGCAGAAGAGCTCTTCCTCCGAGACTGGGGCTCCCATTACACAAGCTCGCTGTCGGCCGCCGACGTCAGAGTCTGCCCTCGCATACCACACTGAATTATTGACGGGATTTTCTTTGCTGTCTCTGCATCTTCATCGCTTCTTTTTGCTATTTTGGGAGGCCGCGGGGAAACGTTTGTATATAATTGCTATTCTTATGGTTGCTTTCAAATTCTATTTTTGTACAGTTTGTGTGTTTAGTTTTACCAACCTGAGCTGTACAGTTTTTTGTTTTGGGTTTTTTTTGCCCGGAGCAATTTGTATATGTTTGGCACGTTATTTCCCATTCATTTGACCTTTTTTTCTCAAATTGGAGCATTGTGGAAGTGCGTTTACCTCCACAGAATCCACATTGGACCGATTGAGCTACCTACCGGTAATCGGTCAGTTCTTGTGGCAAAACTTGCAGTATGCCTGGGTTTGATTGAGTGGGCGTTTTGATTTGTCTTTGTCTTTGCTTTGATGTTTCCAAGCACTAGGTCAGTAGATAAACGTGGTTTTCAAAAAACTATTGATCTCTGTATCACTTGATAATTGAAGGAATGTCTCGAAACCAAATGTGACCATCTCATCATGTCATCATAGTTGCTATATTGCATTTGAATGCAATCGCTTATATATATATCATGTGTGCAAAAATAAGGGACCTGGATGTATAAACATGTTACTGGAGTTTTCACTGAATAAAGTAGCGGTACATGTTTATTGCACTTAAAAACATTGAACTGTACTTGGAGCAAATCTATCACACACTATGTTACATCATCGATTCACTTACGTACTCCCAGCATGTGACAAAAGTTTCTCAAGTGACAACTGGCTCCTCACTAATGCATGTCACTGGTCGGGTCTTCTCCATGCATCCCTGCAAAAGAATTGGATTGTTTGTCGTTCTCTTGTCCAGACAAGACCTCTTATTCCATGGCAAGCTGAACACTGTCTGTCTGGCCTTGATGCTGTTGCTGATCATATTTGCGAGCTGGAACACAGAAGAGGGGACTTCAGGACACCACGAAGGATTCCTCGCCAGTGCAGTGCAAAATTATCCAATTTCACTCACGGGTCAGAATTGCTTGCGACAAAAATATTTTTGCTCAATATGGTACATGGAAGCACGGACAAGTCAAAGACAGAAGTTAGGACATTTTAGGAGATAATTTCTCAAGTTCACAATAAAGGTTGGGAACCATTGAATTCAAACGAGGAGCAAAACTGATACCAACCTAGAGAATACATCTCCAACTGTTGTCTCAGACGGACTTTCTGCAGGCTGTCATAGAAGTTGGGCTCTGGGCTGCTCCCAACGCTGGGAGGCAGGGTGAAGATACGCATGATCTTCCGTTTATTCCTACATGAACAAACCAAGAGTTGTTAGTTGTTGGGGGTTGGGGGTTGCGGGGGGGGGGGGGGGGGGGCGTTCCAGGAAATAACATGCATACAACCAGCATGCCGCACAGATTATTTTCATGTACAACTGATTAACTCTTAATTTTTACATATCTTTACTATTGGTCAGTCCACAAGTACAGGTGTCATTTAAAAAAATTGCTGACCTATCTAAATTGTTAAAAATGACTTGTGCTCTTTGATGATGCAATGGTTACGGTTGAACAAACATGCTGTTTTGGGGCTTTCCTGAAAAGGGATAAACTGTCGGTATGTGGCTTGCTCATGATACCAGCAATATGTCGTTTTAGGAACGCGAGTGTCCCGAAGATTGTGTCAAACACAGTAGTACATGTTATTGCAAATAAATGATCTACCGGTAAGTGAAAAAAATGGTATGGTTGGGGAAAGTCAAAAACGCTTGAGGTAAGGGGATTAAATCTTAATGTGGCATAATGTCAGAAAAGCTAAATGTCTGTCTACTTATGTCCACTTCAACCTCTGAAAATGTCAGAACGATCGCCTCAATATTTTGGATTTTATGGACATGAAGATTTTTCTCCTCCTTTGACGCTCACTATAGAGAATATCTTAACGTTGCTCAACGTCAGAAAGTTGTGATTAATCGTCACCAAAATTAATCTGGACATCTGTGCTTATGCCCACTTTAAACTCTCAAAATAGAACAATCCCCACAATATGTTGGGTTTGTGGATGATCATCTTATTCCTCATTAAGCTTCTGTAGTGAGTGATAACTGAGAGGAAAATCTTCAAGGTTCATAAAATCCAAAATATTGAGGCGATCATTCTGACATTTGCAAAAGTTGAAGTTGACATGTCCACATACATTTTGATGGTGCTTCATCAGTTTTGTGACATCAATGCGACATTCAGCCTTTTCTGTGGAGATAAAATAAAAATTGTCTGTCAAATCCAAAATGTTAGGGTGGTCGTTCTTCTAATAGCTTCACAAGTTGAAGTGGGGATGAGCAGAGATGTGTACATGAATTTTGATGACATGTGATCACGGTTATATTATTTATTTGATTAAGCGTTTTAGACTGTCTGCATTAAGGTTGACCTGGATGAATCATGCTAGGTTATGGTTGATTACTTATTTTACTTATAACTAATAGAAACTAAATGCTGAAGCAGGGGTCGACAGCCTTGGCTCCGGAGTTGCATGCGGCTCTTTTATACTTATGTTGGGGCTCTGCGGAGGTTGAGAAAATAAATTATACATGTCCAATGCAAGTGTATGTTATTTGTCTCACAAACGTGTATCACATCTGTTTTGCTCTTTGACTGTACAAATAGTTGGCAATGTTCACATAAAAATACTAATGAAAATGGAAGGAGAGGAAACTGCCTTGTTATTTTTCCTCGCGACACCACAACTTCTTTCTTCAGACCGTGTGCAATTTCGGTGATCAGACTTCGCATTGGCCTTCTTCATACACGTTTGAGAGCACCTGCCGTGTTAGCGGGCAGATTTGAAAGGCGGCATACCAGCGACACCAAAACTGCACACTGTCTGAATAAAGTATTTTATTTGTGTTTGTTAGTTTGTTTAATTGCGGATGTAAATTTAAGATTGCGATCTCAAAATATTTAAATAAAATTATGGATAGATTGTTTGATTTTTCGTCGCTCAAAATAATGCGTCACACTGTCCGACAGCCCAGCAAATAAATGAAATGGCTCATTCGAGTGTAAAAGGTTGCCAAATTGTACCTTTGAAAAAAAATGGAATGCCGCTTTGTACAGTATTAGGGTGACCAGGTAACGATCTAGCAATAGTGAAGAAAAAACAGCGTGTGCTCACTTTCTGGCGTACATGAGCAGGCCGAAGCTGACCAGAATAACCAGCAGGTAAACGTTGGTGGCCTCGTTCCAGGCTTCATGAACAGAGTAGTCGATGGAAAGGCCGTGACCCCCCATGCAAAACACGGCGTAAGCGCTCAAACGATGAACTGTCTGAAAAGCTATGCGCTAGCAGTCGTGTACAGGAATATAAAACATTTGATACAATAAAGTAACCAGCTTGTATTCTGCTCAACGGGAAATTAGCTACTCTCCGTTGTAAACACAATTACGTCATGTATTTGACACTTCCCGTTTCCGGTAGACTAAGTTTCAAAATATACAAAAAGATCGAAATAAATGTCTCCATGTATTCCTAAAATACTTGTTTACACTTACCCTACAATGTAAGCAAGTGAATAAATATGCAGTATTGCCACACAAGCTGATGGTCTTTTTCATTGTGATTTGTGAGCGAATAAAAACAAGTACAGTACAGCTGATATGTTTTCCTCATAATTTTAATATTATTATCAGCAAAACATTATTTACAGTTTCACTGCATCTCATTGTTACTTTTTTCTTTTCAAAATTATCTGACTTTTTTTTTCCAAAATAGAATTTTACTAGTAAAACACTACAGAATAGATACAACTGCATTGAAAGGAATTGCAATTTAAAAAAAATTCAAGGGAGGTGAGAGCCAAAGCTAGAGTATATGACAAAGTATCAAGGCTGTTAAGTGGTTCAACACATCACAATTGGTTCAACACATCACAGTAGAAGTTGAGAGACAAAAAAAAACTATGTACATCAAGCAGTAGTTATTACTAGCCTGATGTTAGAAATCAGAAACCATGGCAGCTGTGTGAGCACACTAACCTGTCCTAAGACTTGCGGGAGACCGTCAATTCATTCACTGAGCGTGGTAGAATTACATTCAGAGTGCTATCTGGAGGGGAAACACGGTTGAAAAAAATACAAAACGAGTCTAACTATGACTAAAAATATGGTTAATTTCAATAGCGCCACTACTCTTGTAATATACACAAGGAGAGAGGGAAAACACTGAATTAAACCTTTACCGCTGGGGATAAGCAGAAACAGGCAGTAAATATGCATTTATTTACAGCACACATGGTTAACGGCTGTAGTGGAAGAGGAGAACCGCTGAAGTTTACCGAATCATATAGAGGAGGCGTTGGCGATAACATGCAGTGTGTTCAGTGCTCCACCTAAGCCTTGACGATGGAATGGAACAGAAGCTAGAAGATCAGCGCACACCAGCTCAGCATAGTCCACTTCTCTCCTGAAGTCCCAGTTAGCAGCGGGTTAGCTTAGCACAGCTAAATTCAGCTTCTACAATGTCCAAGCTTCTCAACTTACAGTAGCCAAATTTAGATGTACACTAACTCACAAAAATGTTGGACTTGAGCAGTGAAATTTCAGGATGAATCCAAAATGCACAGTAACCTTTACCAGTGAGCTTAATTTGGTTATCTCGAAGTGTCAAACTGTTTCACGGTTCAGTACTTTTTGCTAGGGATGGGCGAGTAGTGGTCACAGGTATTGGTATTAGGCGATACTGGCCTTATTTTAAGGTATCGGGTACTCACGGAGGCTGCCAATGCTGCCAGGGCGGGGGTGGGGGAGGGGGCAGAGGTCAAGTAACTTCTTAGCAGTTGATGGTGCTACTCTGCAGCAGATTGGCACATTGGTGAATCATCATCTTTATCAAAATGTTCCATTGTCATCAGTAAAATTGTATAGATCAAAAGAAGCACAAATATCTGTACTTGGTATCGGTGAAGACTCAAAGAGTGAATACAGTATTCATATTGGTATCTATCTTGGAAAAAAAAGTGGGATCGAAAATCCTTACTTTTGCTCAACTTGTGGATCTGGTACAGGGAGCTGAACGGCAAAATTCACAATTTCGATTTGTGGATCAAAGGCCCGTTTTGAATTTTGCTCTTAAAGGGGACATCATGGCAAAAAAAAATCTTTCCAATTATACATGGTCATTTGATTAAAACTGTGTTGGAGGAATAAGAATCACACAGATGAATCCATCCATCCACTTTCATTCATGGCAGAACTCTGCCAGTTTAATCTTATACCGTCCTCTGCTGTCCAATGAAATTAATGTCAATCTTCCCTCAGGTTTGCATTGTGAACGCCACGAGACCAAAGCCAGAAAACCGGTGAACTGTGAAGTTCGCAATGACACGGTGATGTCATTTTCAGTCAACAGTAGAGGGCGATATGCTTTTTTTTGTTTTGTTTGTTTGTTTTTGCACAATTATTACTTTCTCTTGGGGAAATGCGTGGGGGTTTACCGTGTTACCCTATTTGGGACACATTAAGAATTAATAGTCCACCTACATGGTTAAAGTGCATTTTAGTTCCATGCTGAAATGTAACGTCAGTATCAATATCCCCCACGTTTTGGAAGGAGTCGTCAAACCCTGTCAAAGTGACCATGGTTACCCCTCGCTCCTCGAAGATCTTTGTAACAGCAAAGTCAAAGGGTGGTGTTGTCTGACACTAAACTAAGTAAGCATGCTAAACTCTACAGTGGCAAGAGTAGGCGTTCGAGGGAGCACTGATTGCTTCACTGGTGTCACATGAGTATGTCCAGGTCGTCCCCGTGGTCATCCTCCTCGGTTACCCGCAGCGATAGCACTTCCTCGTTGAGGAACAGGCCGCTCAGACGCTCCTTGCGGGCCTGACGCTGTTCCTTCAGCTGACGCTTGCGCAGAGCCTTCTGCTGGAGCTTGCGCTGTTTCGAACGCTTCTATAAAGAGGCGAGGAGGTGACCAGAGACGCTTAGCAAAATACATTTGGGTCGGCGTATTGAAAAAAGCAGTCTTACTTTGGAGTCTCTGATGCGTTCGGCAGCGCTGGAAAGATTGCCATCGCTGTGGGCTCTGCTAATGTTAGCAACACTGCTTCCGCTGCAGGCAGAAGCTGTTCCACCTGGAGGACAACACGACAGGAAATTTGTTCATATAAAAGCTTGACTAATTTAAAAATGGGTTTAATGTTACCAGGAACATTGCTTAACTTCAATTGTCAAAATCTGATTTAAAAAAAATACCTGTATATATATTGAATAAGAGTTTTTTGGGGTGTGTTTTTGTATTTGAAAGAATTTGAAGCCTAAACTCTTTCATATGGCAAAAACTAAAACCGACACATCAAATTGCAAGAAGTCCTTTGGGGCACCCCGGTGGCGACCATACCTGCGACAGAGTTGGAGGCCGTGGAGCTGGTGGAGGAGCTGGCCGAGCTGACCATGCTGGCGTTACTGCTGCTGGCCCCGCTGACGCCGCTGGCGCTGGCGCTGCTGTGGCTGCTCCTCTTCCAAGCCTCCCTGGTGCTGCTGGCCCTCTGCCTCGGGCCGTGTTCTCTGATGTAGCTACGTACCTGGGGATGGCGCGTGTACACACCAATGTTTTTTACGTCCAAATCCTTCACTCATTTCTTAGGGCACTCATCATGATGTAAGGATTTTTATATGGTGGGCAAGATAGTTCTCTACAGTTACTCAGTCAAGGGAAATATTGTACTTGAACACTGCCCGGACATGCCACGAATTACACCGTACCCAATCAACGTCAACATTATATTGTTTTGGCCAAATTGATTCTACAAAATGAATATAAACAAAGCACTGCCCAGCCACGATTTGATGATTTGTTCTATGACTAACAATGCACTAATATTCACTCTTTCTATTCCCTTTGGGCATTTCTAACAACAGTTAATAGTCTTGACATATGTACCTCGTCACTTGATGGTTAAAAAAAAAGGCAGAGAAATTACTTCTTTTTTTAAATAGACAGAAACGTTTTAGGGACACTGGATTTTCATGTTTTTTTTTTCTCAATGGATTGAAATAGTGCAGAAAAGATGAAACACTGTCCTACAATGGTGGCTACTTCTATTTTCAGCTCATTTGCATTGGTTGGCCCACCGTAATGTGTTTTCAACAATAAGAAAACATGTTCTACTTTAAATCACTCCTTTAGAAACGTCCTCTCCTAAACAGTTAAAATAGCATCTTTGATACTGATTATTTGCTTTCTCAACTACTGATTAGCCCAGCAGCTTATTCAAAGTTTGAAGATATTTTCACACCACAACTTGCGAATGCTTGTTGTGCTGAAAATCAAACAATACTGTGAAAATGGTTTACAGAAAATCGCTTTTCTGTAATTTTGAGGGAGTGGGGGTATTTTTCAAATGGGCAAGATGCATTGTGCTAAATATTGATGGTGCCATAAAAGGGAAAATCTATATTTACTCCACCTTCTAACATCACACCAAAATAGTATAATTGGTGTTTATTACCATAATGGCACCTATTGCACAAAAAATGAAAAGAATCCCAATTTTATGGGACAGTGTTTCGTGGCCCACCTGCTTGAGTTTCTCATCAGTGAGACAGTTGAGCTCAATGATGAACTCGCTGTCCGTGGGGGAGATTTGAGCACATGGGTCGATGATCTTAATGATGTCCAGTTGCTCTCGCAGCCCCATCTCTGTGCTGACCTTACGACTCAGGTACTCGATGTATTCCACCTGAAAGACAAAGCAGGTGTCGGTGTGCCACTTGCTGGTGTCCTGACATATGAACAAATCTGCCAGGTTTCAGTAGCATTACTTGTTCATCATTGGTCATCGCGCTCCACGGCAACTCGTCCAGGTTACGGTGAGGGTGGGCGTGGGGCTTTGGTTTCCTTTTGGGAACCAAACAAGGTGAATTGGGGATACTCGGGATGATGTCAGACAGAACATCACTGTTGCTCGTGATGTCACTTCCTGGCAGCTGGAGGATAGATGAAGAATGTGAGGAGTTTAGCAACGCACACAGACCTCCAACAAGGCCAAACACGGTAACCGGATTATCACATATTTAAAAAAAAAAACTGACCATTCTTAGACATGGACTGTAAATAGGTGTGGACTTTTCATTTACTCATATTGTATCATTAGGGATACACCCTCCCGGACATAAACATTTTCATTGTTTAGTAAATTGCTACGGGTCTAACTATGAACGAAAGTATGCTTGAAGTAGTTTTAGCTCTATGTATTACTCAAAAGCTTGGTGGCCAAGTTTACTTCATACCTGATCTTTAAAGAAGAAGCAATGACCGTCCATCGTGAGTGGTTGTTCATTAGAATCTGTTCATTTAAATCTACACCATCACATATTTCTTTCGCAGGATGAGACAAGACCCCTTTACATAGTTTTGTTAAAACGATTGACAAAGCTCTTGTGCCACAAACCAACCTGCCACTCAAACTCGCTATCTGACCAGTCCCAGTAGGTGCTGATGGAGGAGGAGACATCACTGCAAACACTGCCCTCGGGAAAGAGGTCCAAAGACGTCAGCTCTTGGTCATCCAGCAGGGAATAGCAATCATCCTGGTCACCCACAGATACAGAAGAGAAGAGCTCCTCGCTGCACTCGGAGCTGGCCACGCTTGTGCCACAGGAAGTGAGGTTCCACCTGCAGATCAATAAGTCAAGGTATCAATTCACGTGGCAAATCTTCAGAAATGGAATGGCGAAAAAAAAAGCTGAGTATGATACATGTACAAGGCTTCAAATGGGAATACAGAGGGTCGTCGATCTGTGATGGAGATCCATTCCTACTTCCTGAATTTCTATGCACCACACAACATGCTGCCTTTGCATTTGTTTTTTCAGTGCTCCAATGGGTCACCACCACAGGAGAGAGGATTACTGCCGGCTCCCTTGCTTCATTTCTTAGTGGAACTCTGCAGCTTTTGCTGCAATAGACGGCAACTTAGATCCTCAGTGACCCATCTTGGACACTCGCAGTTATCCTCTGGCACACACTGCATGACATTCAAAGCTAGAACCAACAGTCTTAGAAATCGTTTTATTATGAGAGCTCTGATTGCACTGACGACCGACAACTGTACATTTACGAGGAATAATAATAATAACAATACATTTTATTTATAAGCGCCTTTCAAGACACCCAAGGACACAATAACAAAAAACACCAAGCAATACGGGTTGAGCAGCGGCAGCCAAAACACGCCAGCGTTCACTCAACCCGAAAGTCACATAGAAACCACAAGTGAAGGAGAGGGGGAGAAAAAAAACACGCTCGAACTACCCTCATTTTGAGGATAATTTGAGTGAGGCAAAAAACTCCTGCACAAGCATATGAAAGTTACAACAGGTCACAATGAAGACGGTGAATGTACTGTTCCTCTTTTGCATTCTTCATTCTAGCATACTTCATTTACAACCAGGGTCCTCTTTTGTCATTTGGTGTGTGAGTTTTTAGAAATTTTGTGTGTGTGTGTGTGTGTGTGTGTGTGTGTGTGTGTTAGCCTTGGTTGCTCTCAGTCCCACTTGGACCGACTATGGTATGATGTTCCACAGGGTTCACTTTAGGGGCCCTTGTTGTTTTCATTGTATTTGCTGGCAATGGGTTGCATCTTACAGAAGCCTTGTATTTCCTGCTATGCGAATGACGTTCGTTCTGACTGTCATTAATAGTGTATGTCCAATTGAGCAAAAAGGATGCTTTCTCCTAGAATGACGTCCTACATGTTATGGAAGCCCCGCCACTCCCCATGTCTATAATTAGAACTTGCCCAAAAACACATCTTTATTCTGTAACTTTTCACGTAGCATGAGACAAGGCATTGTTTTACTGTTTGATCGTGTTTGCTGTTTTTGTGCTTCTAACAATCTTTATTTTTGTAGGTCTAATTTTTACGCCATGTAATAATAATTATATTAATACATTTTGTTTATAAGCGCCTTTCAAGAAACCCAAGGACACTTTACAATAACAAAAAACACAACTTTGTACGCAGGCAAATTTGTTTTTGAAGTGCTCTATGAATAAAGTTCAGTAATATTTTAGAATAGAGACGAGAACATTGCTCCAAAACAATTTTGATATGAATTTGTTAGCATTATACATAAAAACAAAACAATAAATATAGAATGTATTGGGTGTCTACATTGCTGGTGTGGAGTCAGGGGCATTCTGATTCAAGCATGATTGACAGCAAAATTGAAGTGCCTCTTAGTAAATGTTAAACTGGGGTCCTCCAGAGCATAAAGAGTTCCACATCTTCACAAGGTTCCCTTGACAATATTGTACTCACCTGTTGCCATGGAAGCGGCGTAGGGGGTCAGTCCTATGACAGGATGAGAGCTGACAGCTGAAATCACTGACATCCAGGGTCCCCACATCGCTGAGGTTGGCTCTCTGTGAGAGAAGAGGGAACGGCTCCTCTGGGGCCAGAAACTTCTCATACTCCTCTGGGGCCAGAAACTTTTCATAAAGAGAGTCTGACATGGTGTAAATGTACCTGAGGAAAAAATATTCATGGTCAATAAATACCACCAAACATATTGCATGAAGCATTGCATTAAGTTCAATTCGAATATTCATCCTATTTAATTATAGCTACATAATCAATTTAGAAATGTCCTCATAATGACCTTTAGGACAATAATTGTTCTACGCTATGCAGCTGTTTTACAGGACCGCTTATACGTTAAACACATATGTGTAAGTTGCTGTTTTAACGTTACCGTTTAAAATCAATCAAAACAAATCTGCAGCCGTTCAGTCAGTATAATAGAACGACATATCAATATTGTCGATAGTGCAATTTTCGGTCAGTTATTGTTTTTATCAGTAAATCATAACGTGTTGTTTGTACACCGCGCTGGCCATAATCGTTAGCTTTCTGCTATTGCTAAATGCCAACGGGGCGCTGACAAAAGCCATCAAATTATACCAAAGTGATATTGCTGACCTACAAGTATTTCTAAACATATTAACTACACATTAAATCGTTGAAATACTCAGACAGAAAACACCAACCTATTGTCGTTCAATGTCTAAGCTTTTTCCGCGACCTCCATTTGCAAATCCTACCCACCGACGAGTTCCATCGCCAACGCGAGAAATGAATCATCGCGAGATTTACAGTTCACAAAATCATGTGACGTAAGGCGGAAGTTGTCACTTAAAAAAACATGACTGACATGACTGTTATTACAGTTTAGAGGCTATTAAGTACAACATTGAAGCCAGTATTTAAGAATGTCTTTGACCCAAGAAAAGGACACCAGCTTTTTGGGTGGCAAAATACCACCTGAAATCGAGTCGATGTCAAAAAATCTAAAGGATGTGGCGCAAGAGATGTTTCGAAAATTACTGAAAGGTACTTTGCTCGTTGACAGTCATTGGAGAGTACAAGGAAATCGATACCATGTTGATGTACTGTGTATGCAAGCAAATTCTGTGTTTTGATTGTGCATTCTGTATTTTTAGCTGTGGTGAATGCCCTAGAGGGGAAAGACTGCAGGGACACTATGAAGTCAATAGCAGAGAACAGTGTCTTTCCCCAGCAGAAGCTCAGTCACATTGTGGCTGGAATGTACAGATTGTTGGCCGAGGCTGTTCGGATACCGCAGTCATTACTTAAACAGGAGGTGAGCCTGTTTTCCATATTGAAAATTATTACGGGTTACACCTCTGGTTCAAAATGTGATGGATTAAACGTTTAAGTACCGGTACTCAATTTAAAACAAAAAACAAAAAAACAACGTTTTTTGGCGGTCAGAATTATTTAGTGACGCTTGGAAATTTGACCTTTTAAAACTGAACGTTTTTCAAATTCACACTAAATCTTAAATTATGTTTATACATTATTAGTGTTACTGTATTATTGTTTCTCTGAGTTGTTCTTTTTATTGATGTTTTGAGGTACACAAAGCTGTATATCAAAATCCTGAATTGCACCTTTATTTGTATGTCTCCTTCTGTTTGGGTTCTTGTGTATGTACAGGTATTTTACACCTTAGACAGCTGGCCAAAATAAAACCTCTCCTCTCCTCTCACATGAACACTTTGAGACAGTAATTCATGCCTTTGTCACATCCCGGCTGGATTACTGCAATGCCCTGTACTTTGGAGTCAGCCAGTCCTCCATTAAGCGCCTTCAGCTGGTCCAGAATACCGCTGCTCGCCTCTTGACTGGTACTCGTAAGAGGGAGCATATAACACCTACTTTGGCATCCCTTCACTGGCTCCCCATTCCTTTTAGAGTTATTTTCAAGATCCTCCTCTTTGTTTTCAAATCTCTGAATAATCTCGCGCCACCTTACCTCTCGGAGCTCATCCGCCCCTACACACCTGCCCGGCGCCTCAGGTCTGTGGACCAGTCTTTGTTAGAAGTACCAAGAACTAAACTGAGGCTCAGAGGGGATCGAGCCTTTTCTGTTGCTGGTCCATCTCTCTGGAATGACCTCCCACTGAACATTCGGCAAGCCTCCTCGCTGCCCATCTTTAAAGCCCTCCTCAAAACTCACTTGTATTCTTTGGCGTTCGACTCAGCATGACTTAGATTTGTTCTTGATTTTACTGCTTGGTGCTTTCTACCGCCTTTATTACCGATTCGTCTTACTGTTTATTGTGTATGTTAAATCGCTCCATGTACAGCACTTTGTATGCAGCGATGGCTGTTTGAAAGTGCTCTATAAATACTGTTGACTTGACTTGAGTTGTTGACACTGTACTGTATATAATTTACACCATTTGATTTCCACAACACTGCTCTTAAACGTGTCCCATTAAGGATGTTTTAATCCCATTTGATTTGTGAGGTTTTTTTTTTATGTCACTTTAAAAAAAAAAATTCCAGACGTGAACGCTTACAGAAGTAATTAAGAGAAGAAATAGTGCCAGAATGACTGCCATTTGTTTTCAGTACGTATTTGGAAATATTTTGAGTAACAAAATAACAATAAAAGTGCCTCTTACAATAACATCAGAGGGGATTTTTTTCAGTTCACAGTGGAGAGCTCATCTACCTCACAGTCAGACTGGTCTAGCAAATCTCAGCTCCAGTCTTTCTTGTGGAGTATGCATGTTTTCCCTGGGCAGATTGTTTTTATGTGAACTTTTTTCAACTTTATGTTTGGTGCAGAGTTGTGTTTCTACTATGAAAGCAACTGTCTCATAATACGTATGTCCCTTTTGTAGGCCTTTAAAGAAGATCTTCGAGAACTAAGGCTAGTATCAAGACTTGATTACACCATGTGGATGTATTGCTTCAACTTTCCTTACTGTTTGTAACTTTATTGTCTTGACACCAGGATACCAGAAGACTTTATCACAGATTTCTGCAGTGTGGTTTTTGGAAATCGGTGTGTATTTACAATTCATTTTTGTTGCATCTTGTTTTGCCTATCACCCTGTCAAGAATAATACAAATACATCTGTGGTAATGCAGATGTTGGAGCAACTGTTGAGAAGTTATGGTTTATTCCTCTGTAAAGCGTAATGTGTCATAGCCTACTAATGAATAGCTATTGCTTGCCGGCTGGTGAAATGACCCACAGAGAGCATATGCAGATTGAACATAATTGGGACAAGGGCAGACCCCTGAGGGACACCACAGGAGACGGGGAAGTATGACTGGAACTGATTGTGCTACGTAGCCTCCCTCCACATTTTCATAGGTGGGATTGAGGTCTGGGCTCTGAGGGTGATGCTCCAGTTCCAGTTGTGATGTACACCTTAGGTCATTCTCACATAGGAAAACTCAGTGACAACCTAAACCTAGACTCGCAGCAGATGTCTTCATGTTTTTCTTAATATGTCAACATAATTTATTTATTTAGTTTTAATACCATTCGCTTGAACAACTGTAGCCGTACAACTCTGGAAGCGGCAACTTCTCAGAGGGATCCCCATCTGCCTACAATACATGAATTTAAATGGAGAGTGGATGTTGCCATTTCTACAAGGTACACTGCAAATGAGGCTAAACAACTTACATATATTTTTCTGCTGTGGGTCTTGGAGAGTAAATTTGACGCCTGTGTCTCCTCAGCTCATTGGCGAGAGCACTGCAGCCTTCTGTCTTGATGCACCTGAAACTTTCGGATGGATGTTTTCACCAATTTGAGGTACCCGTACTTGGATGATTTGTTTTAAATTTGATCTGGAATTTGGGCATTATCCATGTGCAGTAAAATAAACCACGTTGTTACTATGGAAACAATTCAGCAATATCAAAATGTACATTGTATTATCATTGTTCCCGCGCACACGTAAGGCACACGTAAGGCACACGTAAGGCACACGTAAGGCACACGTAAGGCACACGTAAGGCACGAAAGTTGCAACATTTTAATACAGTTTATAAACTGCTTAACCATTGTGCGGCATTATAGAATGGTCTGTAATATAATGTACTGTATAAATTGTTACTGTCACCAAGTCTGAAAACTAAAACTCAAGCTTTCTCGAAATGAGTAAGATACTTTGGTCGTTAGGGGGCGCCACACTCCATTCAAGGCTCCTCAGTACAGGTTGGAGGCTGATGCATGAATTGAAGGCTTGTGCTGCAGCACCAAATTGCAAGTGTTATTCAACCAGGTTGCAGAATAGTAGCGGAGCATAAATGTCTGATGTGTACATTTATCAACTAACATGTTATTGTTTTCCTGTCCAGGTGCCACCCGCTAAATTCCAGGAGCTGCGCTACAACGTGGCTCTAATCCTCAAAGAGATGAATGATCTGGAGAAGAGGAGTATTCTTAGGATCCAAGACTGATAAATGCTCCAGAACTGATGACAGCGTCAAGAGTGTTAAGAGAACTTGATTTCCTTTTTCTTACTTGCTTCTTACGTCTTCATTCTGTACACAAACCAAACACAACATTAGGTACACCTAGACAATGTAATGTGGCACTGTACTATTAAAACAAATGCAACCTTTACTTAATGGTTTGATTGATGGATAATATGATGGCAATGCAGATCTTGTCGTGATCATATAGGACGATTACAGTACTTCATGATGTTTGTTTGGGTGTCAGTAGCATGTGTACATTACCTGGTGTCTTGGGGTCAATATAACTTTAACAAAGCCAAAACAAAAACACACGTGTGTCTAAGAATGAACATGAGCATGACTTTTTGTTTTGGTTGAAACATGACTCATTTTGAATGTCACTCTGAACATGACCTTTTACCAATTAAACCACATTTTACTAATATAACAGTATAACAGAAATTCTTTCTTTCATAATACAATATTGCTGGGAATTTATGTTCTCAAGTTCCCTTCAGTATTTGCATCTGTGTTCTTGGATTAGACGAATCATTTGTGTTCTCATTTTACTTGCATCAGTAACAGTTTGTCAGGGGGTCTGCGTGTATCTGCTGGATGTCCATCAGCCTTAATGTCTATGGGAGGGATTGAGTTCACAGGCTAGACTGGCCGACCTATATTATGTGATCCGTTACTACGGGCACAGATCATCGAAACACATAATCACACCCACGGCTTCCAGATTACCAAACAGCTTCATTGCGAAACGGCGGGAAATAGAACTGATTTGCATAAGGTGATGCTGATAATGTCGTAAAATCAAAATAATTTGGATGAAAATGACTTCACCACAATTATCAAACTGTGCATTTTAGCTTCAGGCTTTTAATATGAAATTAAAAAGCACTTCTTGATATTTTCATTAAATAGTCATGACCATCAGCTCAAATGATGTACACCAGATAGTACAATGGGTCTTTTTTTTTTGTTCTTATGCAACGACTGACCAAAGTTCATGTAATCAGAATAATCTTTATTGGCCAAGTATGTAGAACACACAAGGTATTTGTCTCCGGTATAACATGCTGCACTAGTATCATCATAAACAACAAAATCATTGAACCATTTTAGAGTAACCAGTAGTTTTGTAGTACCATTTTGTAGTACAAGAAGAGTGACTACGTCAGTGACTGTTTAAGGAGTTAATGGCTAGAGGGAAGAAGCTATTTAAGTGTCTACTGGATTTGGTGCGCATGGATCAGTAGCGTCTGCCTGAGGGGAGTGGCTGGAAAATGTGGTGGGCAGGGTGCGGGGGATCCAGGAGGATTTTCCGTGCCCTTGTCTTGATTCTTGCAGTGTGCAAGTCCTCAAGAGTGGGTAGGGCGGTGCCAACGATTTTTTCCGCCGTCCTAACTGTCCGTTGAAGTCGGATTTTGTCCTTTTTTTGTGGCGGCCCCAAACCAAACCGTGATGGAAGAACACAGGATTGATTCGATGACTGCCGTGTAGAACTGTCGTAGCACCTCCTGTGGCAGGCCATGCTTCCTCAGCAGCCTCAGGAAGTACATCCGCTGCCGGGCCCTTTTCAGGATGGAGATGGTGTTGACTTCCCACTTCATGTCCTGGGAGACTGTGATTCCCAGGAACCTGAAGGTCTCAACGGTTGACACAGGGCAGTTGGATAGTGTGAGGGGCAACTGAGGAGAAGAATGTTTCCTGAAGTCCACGATCATCTCTACAGTCTTGAGCGTGTTCAAAAAGCTTATGCTTCTCTTTGATAAATGTGGGAATGAAACAGTGATCAAATGTACAAAATGTTTGAATCTATCTTGCCTCTGACCCTAGAACTTCCCTTATTGGCTTGACCTTTGTTTTTGTTAATCCATTGAAAAAATGCAAATTGTTTAAAACTGGACGCTGCAGTTGCGAATAACCTGAAAAGAATAACTTGAGTTCATGGGTTCATTGAGAAAGTGGAGGACAAACTTCCAACTGACCTTAATTGAAAGCAACCAGGTTATGAACGTATGTCGTCCTGGTTTGTTGGCTGGTTGTACACAGAAATCAGTGTCAGGACGCTTGTGACTCAAACAAAAAAAGCAAATGAATACATTACATATGTAATAACAATTGGGTTATTGGAGGGCCTTATTATATGTCGTTCATGGAGTCCAGGATGCAGGTTAGAGCGGCTGCTGCCCCACAGACACTCCCGTTCTGGAAGTGTTACATTGGCAATTGTTTTGTAACGGATTTTTTTCACGCTCTTGCCCAATGAGAACGGCTGACTGGTGTCACGTGACAACTTTTACGTAACTGGTGAATCCCCCCCCTTCCTCTGTTGAATGTGACGTGATGTGCCTGGAGGCACTCAGTGCTTCCTCGCAAACATTTCACGCGTAACTTGAGCGGGGATGCTCCACGCACATGAGCTCCTGCAACAAGCCGGCCGCCATGGGAACAGAGAGCGAGAGTATGCTCCAGTTCGCCGCGGAAGCTTTCCGGGCGAAAAACTTCGACCTGGCCGCGGATATTTACGAATGCCAGCTCGCGGCTTTGGAGGATGGAGAGAGCCGACAGGAGCTGACCGTGAGGTGGGCGGACGCGCTCGCTTTCGGGGGGAAATTCGCTGAGGCTTTCGTCGCTTATCGGCAAGCCGCGGAGATGGACAGACTGAGACCCGCGCACCTGGACAACCTTGTCGACTACCTGACCTCCATCACCAGGCTGGACAGCGGCGGCGACCGGGGAGAGGACGCGGAGGCGGCGGGATGCCCAGCTACAGGTTGCGGGTGCGAAGACTTCTCGTGCCGGATTTGTCTGAGCTCGCTGTTCGAGCCCGTCACTCTGGCGTGCGGACACTGCTTCTGTAAAAAGTGTCTGGAGAGGGACAAGAACGAGAAGGAGGTGGTGTGCAAGGAGTGCAGGCTCAGCTCCCGAGTGGCAGTCCGCAGCTACAGGGTCAACGTGGTCCTCAGCAACCTGCTGGCCAAATGGTTCCCGAGGGTGCACCGGGCCGGCCAGCTGCGGTTGGAGGGCAACGGCCTCTACTCGCAGAAGAAGGTGGAAGCGGCTCTGAAGAAATACAACCAAGCCATCTTGATATGTAAGTCTTGTGTTTGATATATTTTTCGAATCACATTGTGCGCCCCGGGGCCAAAGGGTTTCCCAAAATAAGCCAATTGTGATTGATTGTTTTTTTGCGATTGCAGTTATTTTTTTTCGAGGTCCTTTTCCCATGTAGTTGGAACATAAAATAGGAATAAATTCATCTGTACTGTCAGATTTATTTTTAGGTGCAATGAGGAATCAACTAATCACCAACAAATTGTTTATTATTAATTATTTTTGCCAAGTTGCTGACACGTGACCAAACCTGTAACTTAATCAGAATCACTTTATGTTTGTGCATTTTCTGGACTTTAAATTTGAAATAGTGTGTTTTTCTAAATAAGGGTATGGGAAATTAAGAAAAGTTTGTTTTTGATTTGATGATTCATCACCAAATGAGTGTCTATTTATGTCATCGTTAATCGCAGCCCTAGATTTATTTGATATACTGTAAATGGTCTTGTAGTTTAGTCTCATGCCAAAAAAAGCCAAATGATCCATGAGTTAAAACAAAAAACACGTTTTTCTAACTACTCAAATCAGAGTTATTAACTTACTAAATAAACATTGACTTTCCCTCGACTAAATATTCACAATGACACCTTCACAGAACGCTACCTGTGCAGCGTAAACATAAATAAGTCATAAATAAGATTAGAATAACTATGCAAAACAACCCGTGACTATTTCCCTTCAACTTTTCATGTGCCCAAAATGACATGTTTACACATGAACTTCTTAAGCACTGAAATTATTCGAGACACTGTATAAATAAATACATTCAATAGCCTCTGACCAATAGAAATAAGGCAGTTTTTTCCTCTAGTTTTTACAATTCAAAAACTGCATTTTACTACACTTGGATGTCGATATGAATTTGATTGATTGTTCAGTCCTAATGCTTTTTTGAAGTTTTTATTAGGTGATATCATGGTGTCTTTTTCTTTGAAACGATAAATAAACTATACCTATATTATGAACTCCTGTAATCAACCTCCACTCAAGTGCACTGTTATTATTATTATTTTTAGAAAACTCTTCATAGCGCCAATGTTAGCTGTCATGGTGATGCAGATGAAATAAAGCTATATTTATCAATGCCACAAAATGACAGTATTTCAATCAACATCACTGTCTTGAGCAGATTATTAAAAACTGAATGTACCAAAATGGCTTTTAGGTAAACCAAACCAAAACTGAGGTAATTGTCTTCAGCAATGATATTTATCAGCCCGATTTTGAGTCCGGTATTGAAAGCCGCCATAAAATACAAAAATACAGAACCATCCGAAGTCTCCTCAACTCTTAAAAGAAAAAATATTATTAACATTGAAACTTAGAGTAAACAATTTCAGGAGCTCATAGTCCCATTAACTTAATGAGGCTCACTAAACGCCTCAGAGCTTTTGAGACTGCCAATCACCTTACCGTCTGAAGTGACAAAGGGTTCAGAAAATAGCAAAACTTGCGATTGTGTACACTATATCATCCTCCAACCCCACTACATTAAGAGCCGATATTTAATAATAATAATAATAATAATACATTTTATTTATAAGCGCCTTTCAAGACACCCAAGGACACTTTACAATAACAAAAAACACCAAGCAATACGGGTTGAGCAGCGGCAGCCAAAACGCGCCAGCGTTCACTCAACCCGAAAGTCAGATAGAAACCACAAGTGAAGGAGAGGGGGAGAAAAAAAAAACACGCTCGAACTACCCTCATTTTGAGGATAATTTGAGTGAGGCAAAAAACTCGTGCACAAGCATATGACAGTTACAACAGGTCACAATGAAGACGGTGAATGTACTGTTCCTCTTTTGCATTCTACATTCTAGCATACTATTTCTTCTTTTAAGCTGATATATATATATATATATATATATATATATATATATATATATATATATATATATGGTGTCCTGTCCTTATTGTTTATGCTGCAACATTCCATTGAGAGAGAGAGTGTGTGTGTGTGTGTGTGTGTGTGTGTGTGTGTGTGTGTGTGTGTGTGTGTGTGTGTGTGTGCGCGTGTGTGCGTATGCGCACGCACTGACGTAACGGGCGCTGACGTGACGCGCACTGCGTCTACACGTGTTGGATAACAAGCTTCATGTTGGCTGGGCCAGTGGGCCAAACATTGCATAAGCGCGTCACCGCCCCCTTGGCTCATTCGTTGTGTAATCGGAGAATGACACAAATGTAGGTCAAGGGTATTATTTCAGGTCACCACTAGGAATGCTCAGTAGGCCAAGTTTGTTTCTGAAATGCTCCACCAGGCAGGCTGATATAACCACAAAATAAAAGTAAGACCATGTTCCGGTTTTATGATGATAAGTGTTGTTTAATTCAGCGTTGTCAGACCTTTACTGAGCCAAAGGACTTGTTTTGCATTTGAAAAAAATCTCCAGTCACACCACCAAACAAACATGTTGCAATAAGTGGGTAGACAGGTTAATTATGTACCATCTGCCGGCTCTTGGAAGAGTCCTTATTTGTTTTGCCTGTCGTTACATCGCTGACAGTAATAGCTGGGATGGACGAGTACTGAGATCTATTGTCAATTTCGGGCCGATACTGGCCTTATTTCAAGCTCACGGATACTTACAAATTCTGACATCGAGTACCGTATTTTCCTGATTATAAGTCGTTCCTTAGTATAAGTCGCACTAGCCATAAAATGCATAATAAAGAAGAAAAACAACTATACGTAAGTTGCACTGGAGTATAAGTCACATTTTGGGGGGGAAATGTATGTGATAAAATCCAATCCCAAGAACAGACATGTCATCTTGAAAGTAGGGATGTGAATCTCAGCACTGAGGACGATTCGATACACATCTCGATCCACTGCCAGCGATGCGATACTTAAACGATACATGGAATTTTCTGGCGATACGATGCGATACGTTTCACCGTCGTCACGATGTGATACGATTCGATACACATTAAGTTCAAATCAATGTGATCCGATACGATACAATGCAATTTGTTGCGATATTGTGCAATTAAACATGATGCAAATAAGCAAAGAAAAAAAGCTTTTAAAAAGATGGAATTCAGTATGGTATTACAAAAAGGATACCACTTTATTCCTTATAAAGAGTAGAACTTGTAAAACAACTTATTTAAGCCCTTTCACAATTGGGTTTTGTGCAAAGAAAATATAAACAATTTGGCACCTGAGACTCACAGCTGTTGCTATAGTGTAAACACAAACCGACTATTCTCACTGAGTGTCTGTCTATATATATATATATATATATATATATATAAAATGGGCTACTGGAACAAAGCGGAGATGGGCGAGATACGATAACATGGCTCTGTTGGAATGCTACTACTCAAGCAACCCTAGTCAGAGGGGTTACATGCAGAGAATGTGGGCTAAGTGGTTACTTCGAAACCCACAGTCACGGTTGACCGCGAAACAACTAGTAGCTCAGTGTTCCAACATCCACAAACGGCAACTGCTGTCACAACTTGAGATTGATGATGTACAACGCAGGTTCCATGGTGAAGGGCCCCAGGCTGCCAGATCAGAGGAGGAGGTCATACAAGAGATTGGGAGGCAACCCACAATGAATGCAGATGATGAGATTGGGTGGCCAGCCCCAATGAATGAAATGCTGAGCGAGGCAGCAACTGACCTGAAAGCTAAGATCATGGCGAGAATGAAAGCGGGGCAACCTAGAAACCGATTACAACGGCTATGTGAAGTACCATCTGAAAGTCTCATAGAAAGTGTGAATGCAGCACTGAGGGCGATCCCTACCGTAACGATCACAGAAACCAATGAGCTGATATACGCTTCAGCATCAGTGATCCTGGAGACTCTGGGCTATAAGAGCAACCATGGAAGCCATGAGATACGTTACCCACCATGGAAAAGACGGTTGGAGGCTAAGATCAAGGCGGCCCGGAAAGATGTGAGTCAATTAACGGAGGCCCAGAGAGGTGTGATGAAAAGGCCGATACCCGAGAGGTACATCCAGATGACCATACCTGAAGCACTCGAAACTGCCAAACAAAGGCTCCAAGCCTTGTCCAGTCGCCTAAAGCGGTACACGAAAGAGAATGAGGCCAGACGAATAAACAGGCTGTTCGCAACACAACCTGCGAAAGTGTACGCTCAGTGGCAGGGTCCTAACAACAGAGCTGACCCACCAAGACTGGAAACTGAAAGGTCCTGGAAAGGCATATGGGAGAAGGAGGTTGCAAATAACAGCAGTGCACAATGGCTGGTGACCCTGAGAGAGGAGCACAGCAACCTCCCTGAACAGAACCCAGTTACCATAACAGTGGCAGACATACAGGAAAGAGTCTCAGATATGAAGAACTGGACAGCACCAGGCCCGGACATGGTCCACACCTACTGGCTAAAGAAACTCACAGCACTCCATGAGCGCCTAGCAGTACAAATGAACCAGCTGCTGAGGGATGGGACTCACCCAGAATGGCTAACCGAAGGGCGAACCATCCTGATCATGAAGGATCCCTCAAAGGGTGCAGCCCCATCCAACTATCGGCCAATAACCTGTCTCTCCACAACATGGAAGCTCATGTCAGGCATCATTGCGGCTAAGATAAGTGGACACATGGATCAATACATGAACGAAGCACAGAAGGGCATTGGTAGAGATACCAGAGGAGCCAAACATCAGCTCCTGGTTGACAGAACAGTCGCCCAAGACTGCAGGTCCCGACGTACCAACCTGTGCACAGCTTGGATTGATTACAGGAAAGCCTATGACTCGATGCCACATACATGGATCACTGAATGCTTGGAGTTGTATAAGGTGAACAGGACCCTAAGAGCCTTCGTTGCGAACTCGATGAGGATGTGGAAAACCACACTTGAAGCCAATGGCAAGCCACTTACCCAAGTGTCCATCAAATGTGGCATATACCAAGGTGATGCACTATCCCCACTGCTGTTCTGCATAGGACTGAACCCCCTAAGCCAAGTAATCACCAAGACAGGCTATAGATACCGCCTCAGAAATGGAGCTACAATCAGTCACCTCCTCTACATGGATGACATAAAGCTGTATGCTAAGAGCGAAAGGGACATAGATTCCCTGATCCACACAACCAGGATCTACAGCAGCGACATCGGGATGTCATTCGGGCTTGAGAAATGTAGTCGGATGGTGACTAAGAGAGGAAAGGTAGTCCGCACTGAAGGGGTCTCACTCCCTGAAGGGACAATAGCAGACATTGAGGACAGCTACAAGTACCTTGGTATACCACAAGCCAATGGCAACCTCGAACTGGCAACAAGGAAAGCGGCTACGGCCAAATACGTCCAGCGAGTGAGGCAAGTCCTAAGAAGCCAGCTCAATGGCAAGAATAAGACCCGGGCAATAAACAGCTATGCCCTGCCAGTGATCAGATACCCTGCAGGAATAATAAGGTGGCCAAAGGAAGAGATTCAGACCACGGATGTTAAGACTCGAAAGCTCCTAACCATGCATGGAGGGTTCCATCCCAAATCCAGCACCCTGAGACTGTACGCAAGCCGAAAGGATGGAGGCCGGGGACTAGTGAGTGTGAGAGCCACTGTCCAGGATGAAACATCCAAGCTCCATGAATACATCAAGGAGAAGGCTCCAACGGATGACGTACTCAGAGAATGTCTCAGACAATGGGGAACAGAAGATGAGGTGCTGGAAGAGGGACCATCATGGGAGGACAAGCCCCTACATGGGATGTACCACCGGACCATAACTGAAGTGGCTGATCTCAAGAAGTCCTATCAGTGGCTAGAGAGGGCTGGCCTGAAGGACAGCACAGAGGCACTCATCCTGGCTGCTCAGGAGCAGGCCTTGAGCACCAGAGCCATCGAGGCCCAGATATACCACACCAGACAAGACCCAAGGTGTAGGTTGTGCAAAGAGGCACCTGAGACGATCCAACACATAACTGCAGGGTGTAAGATGCTGCCAGGGAAAGCCTACATGGAACGCCATAACCAGGTGGCTGGCATAGTCTACCGAAACATCTGTGCGGAGTATGGACTGGAAACCCCAAGGTCAAAATGGGAAACACCTCCGAAGGTGGTGGAGAATGACAGAGCGAAGATCCTGTGGGACTTCCAGATCCAGACTGACAAGATGGTAATGGCGAACCAACCAGATATCGTGATCATAGATAAAGGGCAGAGGAAAGCCGTTGTAGTGGATGTAGCGGTCCCAAGTGATGGAAACATCAGGAAGAAGGAACATGAGAAACTCGAGAAATACCAAGGGCTCAGAGAGGAGCTGGAGAGAGCCTGGAAGGTAAAGGTGACAGTCGTGCCTGTGGTGGTCGGAGCACTCGGGGCAGTGACCCCCAAACTAGATGAGTGGTTGCAACAGATCCCGGGAACAACATCGGACATCTCAGTCCAGAAATGTGCAGTGCTGGGAACAGCAAGGATACTGCGCAGAACCCTCAAGCTTCCTGGCCTCTGGTAGAGGACCCGAGCTGAATGAGGGACGGACACCACCCGAGGGGTGAGATGAGGATTTTTATTTTTTATATATGAATCTATAGCGCAAGATGTCCACCCGTCCACTGTAAGTGCAACTCTTTGCGCACTGTTCAGCGACACAGTAATCTCACTTCTCACTTTGTTGTACACATCGGGAATATTTTTGTAAGTGAACACAGACCTGTCTGGTATTTTATACCTGGGTTCCAAAACGTGCACGAGCTGTCTGAAACCCTCGTTGTCCATCACGCTAAGGCTGGAGGTCTTTGCATATGAAATAAGCAGTGGCCTTAGTTATAGCCATTGCGCGGTCACAGTGAGTTGCAAGGGGACTCCCAAAATAAGAGGCAATTTTTTTCTGATCCTGACCTGGTTTACCAAGAGTTTCTCCGGTGTCCGACGAGGAACTGGGCGGGGAAGCGGGGGAGCGGGAGGGAAACTTGTCGGTGATCTGGTGCCATCGTTTTAAGTGGGTCTGCATATTTGTGGTGCTGCCGTTGTATGGCTTCTTAGTGCGACATTCCTTGCAAATTACGGAGATTTTATCAAGCTTTCCGTCTTTCTTTTCGAAGCCGTAGTATTTCCAAACATAACATTTGAATGTTGCGGCTGCATTAAATATAGTAGTTTACTTGCTGCTGCTTGCGCTAACTTCCGTAACGTTTCGCTAGTTGTGTACTGGACTGTATGTGACGCACGGCTACCGTCCGTATTCAACACAAAACGCAAAGCAATGATGGTGCATTCATCGCGCCTAGGAAAGGGCATATATGTGACGTTTAACATGAATAAAACGGCGCTTAAATCGGATTTTACCGATACCCATCAATGCATCGTGATGAATCGCGATTTCACCCGTCAATCGCGTCGTACCCAGTGATGAGCCGATGCACTCGGATCGCGCACGTGCGTATCGATGTATCGATTAATATCGATTATTTTCCACACCCTTACTTGAAAGGCAAATAAAAATAGAGAACAACAGGCTGAATAAGTATGTTACAAGCTAACTTTACATGACGCATAAACGACGAACGTTGCTGGTATGTTCACGTAACATATTAAGACTTATTCAGATAACTATTGCACAAAGAACATGCGAAGAAGTTTACCAAACCATCCCGCAGCATTCCTGACCGCGCACTAATGCATGAATACAAAGGGCAAATGTTTTTCAAAGCACAGCAGGTTAGTGAAAAGTTAAATGCTGGAAATGATGTGAACCATCGGGGTAGGCCCTATTTACAATCATAAGGGAGACTACTTTTTATGTTTGGTGTTTATATTTTATACATCATTGAACATAAGGTGCAACTGTGCCCTGCCAGTTTATAAATCCCGATTTATAAAGCGCTTTTCACAACCGCTGCAGCTGTAACAAAGCGCTTAACAAAGCAGTTCACATCAAATAAAATAATAACGTTAAAAATACAATCATAAACACAACACGCAACATAAAAACACGGACAGCCGTGCAATCGTAACCACTTTTCCCTGACGCGCTTTGTTGTTTAAAGCAGTTCTCGATGAAAGAGGAGAGAATCAAAGTGTCCTTTCACCAGTGGATCAGTAGATAAAAAGATGTCCTGAGTATTCATCAGTATTAAAGAACACTCAATAGACAGAGTGATTAACAGACTCATCGAATACTATGCCCTAAGACATAATACTTTGTACTTGAACTATAATCTGTCATAGACATACAGTGACTATACATTCAATATCGTGTATACATTCAACATATACATTTCACAGAAAGCTCACTTTGAATAGCTTAATGTACTTTTCACTGTGACGTTAGACTCGCATGACCTGGCTGTTGAATCTGGAGTAAAATAATAATAATCGTAAAAAGTATCATAACTTCGAAGGCGTTTCCGATCTAGATTGAGGTCACACGTGGAATCAATTTTGCGCTGAGGCATTTAGCTGTTGTGTGTGAAGTCAGGGCAAGCCCTCAGGGAATTTAAAGCAATTCCGTCCATGTCTTGATGATAGAATCGGCGGAGTGTGTGTGAAATGGTCCGTAGCCTCAGTCCCCAACCACCGGTCGGCGAACCGGGAGCGGGCCGCGGCCCATTTGGTGCTGCACGGCGCCGCACGGAGACAGACCAGGATCTTTTTTGTTTGCTTTTACTGAGGGGGGCAGTCAAGCCCCTGCCGCTCACCCCACTACCATCCCACCCACCGAGTCTCAACACGAGAGCTCTCGGACGAGCGTATGGGGAGGACGGGGCAGAAACAACTGAGCGGGGACCTTGCCAAGATCGACAGCAGCCAACTTCCTGAGAAGCTGAAAATGCGGTGCTACCAAGTCAGACTTTTCCATCATGATGTGGCCATTAAAAGCGAAAGAATTGCCATATTCCACGGCCAGCAAGCTGGACGGCATTTCGAACAGGAAGCGGTTGGGCCTGCCGCGCTGTTTCTCAGACACCGGCAAGAACGTGCTGCAACTCCCTCGGAAGTCTTTCGACACAGGAGAAGACTCGCCTCATTAGGGAGCTGAGGCGGTCCGAAGACGAAGCAGCGGTGACCGTCTGTAGCGGGTGCAAGTGGAGGGCCCAGGAGGAAGTGGACCAAGCCATCTCCAGGCTACAACACAAGGAGATCCTGGGAAGAGTCCAAGTCAGCCGCGCAGGCTGGGGGCAGAGGAAGACCGTGGTCATGGAAGAGGTCTCAAAAGTGATGCAGGATCGCGACCTCATTAAGGCCATGTCCCGAGGGGGGACTTGTAGTCGCTGGGAACATGGGCCGACATCCCGCGAACACCTCATTCAATTTAAAAGCCAGTCCGCGAACAACATGTACCGGTACTTTGCGTCAACTGGTCCGTGACACAAAATAGGTTGAGAACCACTTGTCCATACTATCTTACGCTGCTCGTGTGTTCATGCCCACGTCTTCCCTTAGTGTTTTTTTTTTTCCTGCTGCTTTTTAAATGGATTTAAAATGTAGCTTGGCCAGCGTCTTTATTCTTTAGGCTAAATGTGATATTTGCATAAGTTTGAGTGGTTATGAAACATAGAATGTGGGTGACCTTGATAGTGCTGCATGGTTCTCTAAGGCAGGCGTTTTGTAATATGTCACCGAATCCATTTGAAAGAGTCGTTCTTTCACATACCTTAAAAGCCACAAGTTACTGGCTTTGCATGCAGTTTCATATTCCATATTGTAGATCCAGTGGAAACGTTCTGCAGTGAAATCATGTCAGCAGACGAAAGACGCCGAAACATGGTATCGAACACAAATAAAGAGAAATGATCATTACATTTGACATTAAAAGTACAATTATAGGTTTTAGCCTTTGCAAACACCTTTGGCTTTTATGACTTCTCCTTGCATTCTGAGTGTATTTGTAATATTTTAGCATTAATTAATATGCCGGCTAATAATCTAATAATCTCAGGAATTCAGTTCAGAGTAAGTAAGAAAGAATATTCTTTTTTAATTCCTTTTTTTCACACCTTTGGCATGTCAAGAGACACCATTAAAACATCTCACTTTCTTGATGCCCGTTTTTTGAATATGTCTTGTCCATGGAAACCAAGACAACGAAAGGTTTTATAAAAAAATGCTGAGATTTATTAAAGAAAGAAAAAAAAACATGGAGGGACACAGATCACAGATCAGCCCAGCGCAATCAGCATTTGGAGCAGCTACACACGGTACAGTCTAGTGCATGTGGAGGCAACTTCGCTTAAAATAACTGGTCAGCATTCAATAGGTATGAAAAGTTACCGTACTTTTTGGGTTTTTTTGCCCTGTTAGCTGTCAAATTCCCATTACAAATACAGTACACGACTTAATTGCTTTTTGATTGTACTCTTCAGCACCCACGGACCACGTTCTGTTCAGTAACCGCTCCCAGATCCACTCCAGTCTCAAACACTACGAAAAGGCGCTGAGAGATGCTGAGGTGGCCTGCAGACTCATGCCTCTGTGGTCCAAGGTACAACAAATAATATTGGCTTCGATTTTTGGTGTGTTTTTTTTTTTTGGTTCTCTTTGAAGGAATTCATTCCTGATCATTTTCTTGCAACGACTTCTTTGTCTCCAGGGTCATATTCGTAAGGCACAGGCTCTGATGTCACTGGGCAGGACTGAGGAAGCCCTGAGAGAATACCTTCTATGTCTTTCTATAGAGCCTGACTGTCGACTGGCCAGGAATGAAGCGAACAAGGTATATCCACACTGCCTTGGACAGTGATTGATTGAAATTACTGACGTTGTCAGATCAAAGGTGCTCCGATTAACGCAGTTGCCATCTGTTTCGATGATTTGAAACGACTCAGTGGGACGTGGCGCTGTTCTACACAAAGGCAGACTACATTCTCAAAACAAAAAAAACAAACATTTTGCCCACTGAATATGTGGCAAATTAAAAGTCACCCCCTAACTAACCCGAGGAGTGAATTATTCAAGACGTCTTATTCTGTCCTCATTGCTTCCTCAGCTCCTTAGTGACCTCTTGGCTCCCGTGACAAATCAGGTGCCTGAACACATCTGGGATTTCCCCAACATCCTGTCCTCTAGGGGGCGCATGAAGAAGAGCATCAACGCACCCTCTCAGGTAAGAGGAGGCCGAGCATGCCGGTTAACTAAAATGGCAAAAGTCCAGCGAGCCTCGGTGCAAAAATCAGAATCCACTGGCATTTGCGCCGCGGTGCAGGTATCCTGTCTGCAAAAAAAAAAATAAGAGCACATTGTGTAATAATTCCGTGGCGCTCCTCTCAGCTCCTCGGCCTTGTCCCGCCGTCATCCGAGTCGAGCGAGACTCCCGGTGCTCCTGCGAGCGGGAGGTTGGATAGCAGTGAGGTCACAGTTCAAGGGGACGAGAAGATGGACCGCTGTCTTCCATACAAACGGAAGCGGAGGATGATAAAGGAGGAGTGGGAGGAGGAGCCGGGAGCAGAGGGGAAAAGTGATGCCAAAAAAAGATTGAAGTCTGGTGAGCGCACACATGCTAATAATTGAATTCCAATCGAAGGGTTGCAACTCATGTCTCATCTTTTAGAGTCGGCGGAGACAAACGATTTGTTCAGTTCTGCACTTGGGGACCATTTGGACCCAACAGATCTGGAATGTTCTCTTTGCATGAGGTGAGGTGCTCCGTACATCCAAGGCCACTTGCATTTAATTCCAGGCGGAACATATGCTAAAGGGCAGTTTTGTATATTTGTCCCCAGATTGTTGTACGAGCCGGTGACGACGCCTTGCGGTCACACCTTCTGTCTCCAGTGTCTCAAGAGATGTCTGGACCACAACCCAAAGTGTCCGCTTTGCAAAGAAGAACTGTCCGAAGTATGTGAACCTCCGGTTTGCTCTGAATAAACACTCTTTCCTACACTCTGTGGAATATTTTTTGCAATTCAACATTTAAACCTCAGAAAATCGAGACAGCTACCTTGCTAGAGAGATCGATCCATCAATCTTGCTCTTGTCGTCCTCTTCTAACCTCTGAATGATCTCCGTGCCTCCACAGTACCTAGTCCAAAGACAATACTGCAAGACCACATTAATGGAAAACCTCATCGCCAGGTATCTTCCGTTTGAGCTCATGGAAAGACAGAAAATTCACAACGAGGAGATGGCTGAGCTCTCCAAGTAAGCGTTTACAACTTTCTGTTCATGAACATAACATTTGTTGGACTGCCGCACGCTCTCTCCCTTCGTGTCCTTTCAAGCCTTCCCTTCAAATGTTCAATGATGACATGTTGAACATGGCCATAGCCAGCTAGAAAATCTCCGGGCTCTGGACTTGGGGGAACTTTTCCTCTCAGGGGGTGAATATTTCTGACAATTTCCCTCTGCCCTGGCCACGCCCTTGCTGAGGGACTGACATAACCAGCGCTGCGGTTTGACCTACTGCCCCACTGTAACTCATCTGTCGAGATGACTCACTGACCTCTGCGATACGCATGACGCCAAGTGTCAAGTATCACCAGCCAGAGGCCCGAACTAACAACATCTATTTATAATCATTAACCTTATCTCTTGTTATATAGCTCCGTATTTTTAAACCAGTATTTTATTGCCGAAGGCCAGTTGGTTAGCGATACGAAATCAGTCAGGCAGACGAACAACTGAAAATCCGCCATACTGGAGCCGACGCTGTCATTCTTCTTATTCAATAGGAATTGCTGAAGACTGAGTACACAAAATGGATTATTATTATTATTATTCCTATCCGATCACCACTTGATGTCAGGTTTATGCTACGTAGGGCCTAAATTTACAGCATTGCTTAAAAGCAAGGCATTTTTTAGCTTTTAAGCAAAATGGTTATCTGTAAAGGACATTATTATTTCTTGATCAGTTGTCAAATGAGGAGCGGTTTGTTGTTCAACTCTAACGACCTTGCAAAGGGCTTTAATTTCTGACTTGGGAGATGGCCAGCGACCGGGCCAAATTTGGGTTCATTCCTTCTCCGAATCGAAAAAAAAAAAAAAAGGTCGTGAGCGCACTGAAGTGGAAATATGTCTGCATGAAAGCGCCCCTTAATGCCGGACGGTCCCTTTTGGTTCATGTTCATAAACTTGTTCAGCCCTGCATATTTGATTATAAATACAGAGTAAACTGCACGTGTTGTCATATCAAACACCAGTGGGCCACATCTCAACTGAAAACTCCTTTTATGTTTGAGAGGTCCCACAATTGCAAGGTTGCGCAAAGCCCCTCCCCTGACCCCGTGCGGCGTTCAACTCGCGTGCCTCTTTGCCTCTCTCTCTTCAGCCTCCACAAGAAGGTGCCTATATTTGTGTGCACCATGGCCTTCCCCACCGTGCCCTGTCCGCTGCATATCTTCGAGCCCTGTTATCGACTGATGATTCGCCGATGCATGGAGACGGGAACCAACTGCTTTGGCATGTGTCTGGGGGACGACCTCAAAGGGTGGGTGCGGCAGACGTTGTCCTTCTCGTGTGGCTTTCCGGGTTTTGTAATATTCACCCCTCATCCCCCATCTCCCCCTGACCAGCTTTGCAGACTACGGGTGCCTGTTGGAGATTCGTGATGTGACGTTCTTCTCGGACGGGCGCTCGGTGGTGGACACCATCGGCAGGCGCAGATTTAAAGTCATCCAACACAGCGAGAGGGATGGCTACAACACAGCTGATATTGAGTACCTGGAGGATGTCAAGGTCAGCGGGCGGGCGACTGAAGCTGATCGTTGAGCTTTTTGAAGGGCTGGCCAACTCAAATGAATTGATCAATCCCTCCTAGGTGGAGGGCTTGGCGGTGGGGGAGCTGCAGTCTTTACATGACACGGTGTACGACCAGGCCCTTGTTTGGGTCAACTCCCTGAAAACGGAGCAGAAGGAACGCATTGAAGGCCACTTTGGACCCATACCCGAGAAAGATTCCGAACTTCAGGTATGTAGGATTCTCGGCACATCCTCCCGACCGCTGATCTCAAGCCTAAAAACGATCCTACTGAGTTTTGCAGGACTTATAGTATCTCCGAGTTAGGTTCAGTTCGGGTACCCAATCAGTTAAATACAGCGTTGACTAAATCCAATGGAAGGCACAATTTAGTTTTGAAAAATGCATATGGAAGTGATGATAGCACTCTGTATATTACAGTCTCTAATTGTCAGTCAATGAAAATGTGTATTGAAATACCACAATGTAGAAAATCGTCATCCCAAATAAATGTACACATTTGGAGAGCAACACGCTAACAATGTAGTCTATGCATTATTGTTAACCTCATAAACACACACACACACAACACCCAGACCTGGCATCGGTATCCGCCCTGCCCTAATAGTCATGCCTGAATAGGATAGTGCTCTCCTTTTCCAGAAACTTTTAATTCTCATGACGTCAAGTCATTCACACGGACAGTTTGGAATTATTCTGAAATTCCCCATTGAAATTTGCCATGGAAGATTTAGTGATTTAGTTTTTCACCCTTTTGCAACCCTAATGCTACTTTTCTCCCTGCCCGTCTTCAGGCGAGTCCAAATGGTCCATCATGGTGTTGGTGGTTACTTGCTGTTCTTCCATTAGAGGGCCGAGCACAGCTGCCTTTCCTTGCCATCACCTCCCTGAAAGACCGCCTGAGCGGCATCCGCAAAGTGCTGCTCTTCATGTCACGCAGCAGACATCGGGGACACGCCGTGGGCCACAGGTCATAGTCCCGCCCGGCCGACCCCCACAACCTGCCCCCAATCACGGACGACCAGTCGACCCGTTGTTCTTCCTTTTGAGACTTTCTCTTGATGTGATGGCACCTTCCCCTTTGTAGCGCAATCCATAAAAACAAACTCATTCACGTGACGTTCAACTTCCATTCGTCCGAGGGCTCTTCACACCTTCTGGAAAACAAACCATCTCCTCTTTGTTTGAATCTTCCAATCTAAAGACGGACTTTTTACATCTAGATGGGTACTCTGCTTTCTGATGAGGATTATCGTCTTCCTTTGTAACATTTTACATGATGCTAATGCGCACAACCTTCCACCTGGCTCCAGGCGCCACCTGGAGGCATGGAAGTCGATGTTCGTTGGCCTTTTTTGCATGGCACTTCTCCTTTTTTAGAGTCAGTCGGCTGTGCTTCTGATGTGAGGTAATACACATAAAAATACAATCCATTTATCATTCTTCCTCGGGGTGAGTTACCTATCAAAACAGCTTTGAAGTCAATTAAAAAGCCCCTAATATATGCGTGTATGTATTTACAGTGCTTCATCAATTGATTAGACTACCTGTCATAAATACAAGCAAGCATTCGTAGCATCATGAAGTGCTTTAGTGCTTTCATTTTCGGTCAGCTCCGTGTATTTGAAAAGTGTGAACGGGACGAAGAAAGATAAAACAAATCTCAAGTGTTGGTCTGTTACATTTGTGAAGCACTCAATATCTAAGTGTACTTATGAATTCTGTGAGAGACCAAACATATTCCTTTTTGTGTAAATGAACTCACGGCAAACCAGTGAATTTTGATTGAGAAAATATGGCGTTCAATGAAGAAAAAAAACGCACATTGTAGTAGCGCACAGAAAAAGTGTGCTTTTTGCTAGTTTGTAATCTATTTTGACTAATTATTTTGAATTGATTAGACTCGAATACTCTCGTGTTTTTGTTGTTGTTTTTTTTTAATGTGTTGAATTTTTTACTTTTTTTTCTCCGTTATTTATTTTTTTTCATTATTTATGCAAGCAGTGACTTTGTTTACATTATTCGAAAGATTTCCCACGGGTTTATTTTTGTATTTCATACCTGCAAACAGCAGCCATAAACACGCTGTTGGGGGAAATGCCCTGGATGAAAATATAATTGAAAAAAAATCATAAAAAGGCTCACATTGCTGCTCTACTCTAAACCATATATTTTAATCCCACATTGACGTATGATTATTTAGGTCGGTGTTGATTCAGACTTATTTGGTACTTCCACATAAAGTAGAGAAAATATACCTTCCATAGAATTGTTTTTATTACCTTGACTATTCTTAGAAAATACATTTTTTGAGAAATTGTGATGCCGTGTTGATTACGGCCTTGTATTTGGACAGTAGAGAACTTTGCCTTAAAAAAAACTAAAGTTTTATATATGTATATATAGATCGATATCTATCTATCTATCTATCTATCTATCTATCTATCTATCTATCTATCTATCTATCTATCTATCTATCTATCTATCTATCTATCTATCTATCTATCTATCTATCTATCTATCTATCTATCTATCTATCTATCTATCTATCTATCTATCTATCTATCTATCTATCTATCTATCTATCTATCTATCTATCTATCTATCTATCTATCTATCTATCTATCTATCTATCTATCCATTCATTCATTCATCTTCCGAGCCGCTTGATCCTCACTAGGGTCGCGGGGGGTGCTGGAGCCTATCCCAGCTGTCTTCGGGCAGTAGGCGGGGGACACCCTGAATCGGTTGCCAGCCAATCGCAGGGCACACAGAAACGAACAACCATTCGCACTCACACTCACACCTAGGGACAATTTAGAGTGTTCAATCAGCCTGCCACGCATGTATTTGGAATGTGGGAGGAAACCGGAGCACCCGGAGAAAACCCACGCAGGCCCGGGGAGAACATGCAAACTCCACACAGGGAGGCCGGAGCTGGAATCGAACCCGGTACCTCTGCACTGTGAATATGTGTGTGTGTGCGTGCGTGTGTGTGTGTGTATATATATATATATATATATATATATATGGGCGGCCCGGTAGTCCAGTGGTTAGCACGTCGGCTTCACAGTGCAGAGGTACCGGGTTCGATTCCAGCTCCGGCCTCCCTGTGTGGAGTTTGCATGTTCTCCCCGGGCCTGCGTGGGTTTTCTCCGGGTGCTCCGGTTTCCTCCCACATTCCAAAAATATGCATGGCAGGCTGATTGAACACTCTAAATTGTCCCTAGGTGTGAGTGTGAGTGCGAATGGTTGTTCGTCTCCGTGTGCCCTGCGATTGGCTGGCAACCGATTCAGGGTGTCCCCCGCCTACTGCCCGGAGACAGCTGGGATAGGCTCCAGCACCCCCCGCGACCCTTGTGAGGATCAAGCGGTTCGGAAGATGAATGAATGAATGAATATATATATATATATATATATATATATATATATATATATATATATATATATAGACACACGCATTTGCTTAGGATTTTCTGTTATTTAGGTACTGCCCGAGAAATAATTTCACAGGTTCTCATGATGGCATATGCAACAGTACAGAAATGTCACATTGAATCAATCACCTCATTTTGTATGTCAGCAGCTTCTTCTCAAATGATTGATATTCCCCAAAACAACATTGTAGGGGTCAGTCGGGGAAAAGAAGAAAAGCTTATGTTGAAATCAACATTTTCTGGAATATTTGCTTGCATAATTCTGCAAATTGTGTTGGGCCAAGAAAGGAAGCGCTTCCAGTCAAATGTAATTACACATGCCGTGTAAAAACATTGTCAACATATTCGTGAACCAACATGTATTTCCACCAAGTATGATTCCAATAATACTTTTCCAACAACTTGGAATGAATGGAAAAAAAAAGTAAGGTAGCCCATGTTTTTATTTGTAAGCCTAAAAGGTGAATCTTGAGAGATGTTTTTGTCTAAAAACTAAACGAATGATCTTCCATTGACAAGCAATTCTAGTGCCTTAAGTTGAACTTCTTCCTTTTATGTAGAAACTGGAATATGGTAGAATGTTGTGTGCACAATTTGGGGGTCCCCTTAATTATGCTGTGGTCATTTTTGACAAATTCCATGTGTTTTAATTGAGATTTTGTTTCCAACACTGAATCAACTAGTTCGTATTGTATGAATGTTGATCGTCTGGCATGTTGCAATACAATCACCCCGGAATTCCAGAAAAGAGACACACACCAAAAAAAAAAAACACACAACAAGTAATCTTTGATGGTATTTCAAGTGCTGCAAGAACACAGATGGATATTGACCAAGTTAGAGAAGGTTTAATATTACCCCTGTTGTTGTTGTTTTGAAGTAGATTTTTTTAAAGGCTAAGGAGTTGTATGTAGCTTTATTACATTTTTTTATGCAAGTCAAATGTAAGCACATTTATACAAGTAAAAATGCTTCCATTGAAACGTGTTCAAAGAAGCTTACTGCACAAAACCGTGAAACTCGATGAGTCTCCAACTTTTTGCCGCTTCCTTTTTGTTGACCGTCAAAATATATTGCATTCGTCTGACTGTCAAGTAAACTGGATGCTTAAAAGTTGTTGTTGCCGTCAAAGTCATCATAAATGTGCTTTGTACTGTCAAACAATGTTATAAGTCTCAACATGCGCATCAAAAAAACAATCAAGCAATAAAAATGCAAATCTCTCCTTAATGGTTTGCCTGTGTAGCAATCACAATCAGCAGTCCTACATTTTGTAATAACAGCTGATCCTGATTCCAAATGTATCACAATCTCCTTGAATTTTATGTTGTTTATATTGCCCCTATAAAATCAGATAGTGTAACATTGTATGTATATGTGATGGAAAGTTCAAAATTCAGTGTCATCCTTATAAAATACAGAGAAAGCCTCAATGTTTGGGGGGGGATTTGAAAAATGTTTTCCTCTTGCACAATAAGTGTGGTGTTGCCTTTTGTTTGTCTCCTACAAGGTTGGCTTCGCTTCCTAAATGGGAACAGTTCACATTACTGCTTGCATCATTAGTTTCTATCAATTATTTATAACCTCAGCTGTTGTCTGATTTAAGGAAGAGAAGAGAAGTTTAACTGCTATTTAAAATGACATTTTGTAATGAATGCAATTTATCATTGAACATGGTTGAAAGGCAACGTTGTGTATTTTTCCCCCCCATTTTTATTTCGCCGTCTTAAGGTGACTGTTGCATCATTTTGTCAAAACACCCTTGATGTCAAATATTACATCACTAAGATATATTGAGAAAAAAATACATCTGGGGAGTCTATGTGGCCCTCTAACTGATTAGATTCACACAATTGTCTCACAAATAGTGAGACAAATTGACCCACAATCTTTGGAGTAGGTAGATGTGAAGTTACAGGACTGCGTAGATTCAGTTTTGTATCAGAGATGTGTTCCTCGTAGATTCAGTTTTGTATCAGGGATGTGTTCCTCGAGCCGGTCCTTGGCCTTCCTCGTAGATTCAGTTTTGTATCAGAGATGCGTTCCTCGAGCCGGTCCTTGGCCTCGAGGACCGGCTCGAAGACAGAGAGGCAGTCCTTTATCCTCAGCCTTGGGAGTCAAGTCCTTGGCAGGGTAATTTGTTATGGGTACCATACCCAATGAGTTGACAATGTAGATTTTCAAAAGCAACACTTGAAAGAAGTTCCACCAAATCCTACATTGAAGAATACCACCAAGAAGCAACCAGCTCAAAATAGCAAAACATGGTTTCAGTCCATTTACTGGTAGATACAGGTTATGAGCCCAGCACGCTTGGCTGGACCATTGGTCCGCGAATCTGAAAGAATTTCTACTGTATTGTACACTCTTGAAGCCTTACGTCTCGAACTGATCACAAATGGACTCTTGTGGTTGAAGACGTTTCGCCTCTGATCCGAGCACTCTCTCAAAGTTATGAACAAAGCGAGGGAAAACAAGACGAATCTAGATGGAGTGCAAACAATTGATACTCCAAGTCTGAGGCATGTCCAAGCGTTATGTGTTAAATTTTCCAAAGCTTCTCCCTTTTCTAGTCTCCTAATCAGGTAGTGTGACCAAGAGGTCAAAGGTGTTTCATTTGAACTCCAAAGTGTTAAGAGATATAAGTGCAAATCACACCACTGCACTTTCTGAATCTCTTAATGTGATATCCTTTTTGTCAAACGCTCAGCTGTTTAGTGAATTAGACACAATGAGAAGTGATTTATTTTTCCTTCCTTAGAGGGCCACGCCCCATGTGCCACTGCCAAAGAGTTGGCAAGTGTAAACTTCAAAATATTTCTCAAACGTGAAACAACAAAATATCCACCCACACCCCAAAAACAAAAAAAAAGAATAAAGTTTCTTGCCAGAAAGTGACCTGAAACAGGGAAAATCCCCACATGCCTTTCGAGAAGATCCTTCTTCACTTCACAACTCCAACAGGTCTTGTCAAGAACAACACATGAAAGGAATTCTACAGCTTGCTGAGAATAAGTTCACAAGATTCTAGCGGATAGCAGAGGATAGTTTTGATTCATCGACCTCTGGGTTATGGGCCTAGCACGCTACCGCCGCACCACTCTGCTGGTGAGAGCAGGAGACTCTTTCATTGCTCTCAGCGCATGATAAGGCTGTGGACCCGCCCAAATTGCAACTGGACTGTGCCTGTTATATTTGAGGCCGTTCGCCTCTTATCTAAGTTGGCTTTATCGCATAAATAACAAAGGGAGATCTGAGAAGACTACACTGGACGTTGCTTTTCAGACCACGTCCCAATGCTTATTCAATAGGCCAACAGGGTGCAGTTCTTAGACATAAATGGACAGGTAGTGTGGCTGAGTGGTCCGAAGCGCTGGATTCAGAGTCCAGTCTCTCAGGAGGTGTGGGTTCAAATACGACCACTGCCATTTAAATTTGGGCTGTCATCCTGTCCAACATTCTTCGAGCCCAAGAAGACCTTCTTGAGTGAAATAAATTGCTGCTTTTGGCAAAAAGTGGACTAATTGGCATAATTGTTTCAATAGACTTCTGTTGCTGACATAAGGTATGAGGACCCATCATGGGTCTTACTTCGAAAAGCTACAAATGAAAGGAATTCTACAGCTTGCTTCACATAAGGTCGCCTGATCCTCGTGGGTAGTTCTGATAGCAGAGGATGGTTTCGATCCGTCATCTATGGGTTATGGGGCCAGCACACTACCGCTGCGCCACTCTGCTGCTGAGTGCAGGAGACTCTTTCATTGCTCTCTGCGCTTGAAAAGGCTGTGGACCCACCCAAATTGCAACTGGACTGTGCCTGTTATCTTTGAGGCAGTTCACCTCTTATCCAAGTTGACTTTATCACATAAAAAACAAGGGGAGATCTGAGAAGACTACGCTGGGCGTTGCTTTTCAGACCACACGTCCCAATGCTTATTCAATATGCCGACAGGGTGCAGTTCTTAGACATAAATGGACAGGTAGTGTGGCTGAGTGGTCCAAAGTGCTGGATTCAGGGTCCAGTCTCTCAGGAGGCATGGGTTCAAATACGACCACTGCCATTTAATATTTGGCTGTCATCCTGTCCAACATTCTTTGTGCCAAAGACAACCTTCCTGAGTGAAATAAAATTCTGCTTTTGACAAAAAGTGGACGAATTTGAATAATAGTTTCGATTGACTTTTGTTGCTGCCATAAGGTATGAGGACCCATCTTGGGTCTTCCTTCGAAAAGCAACGCATGAAACGAATTCTACAGCTTGCTTCGCATAGTTTCACCTGATACTCATGGGTATTCCAGATAACAGAGGATGGTTTTGATCCATCGACCTCTGGGTTATGGGCTCAGCACGCTACCGCTGCACCACTCTGCTTCGGTGTGAAGGAGACTCTTTCATTGCTCTCAGCGCTTGATAAGGCTGTGGACCCGCCCAATTTGCAACTGGACTGTGCCTGTTATCTTTGAGGCCGTTCGCCTCTTATCCAAGTTGGCTTTATCCCATAAATAACAAAGGGAGATCTGAGAGGACTACGCTGGACGTTGCTTTTCAGACCACGTCCCAATGCTTATTCAATATGCCAACAAGGTGCACTTCTTAGACATAGCTGGACAGGTAGTGTGGCCGAGCGGTCTAAGGTGCTGGATTAAGGTTCCTGTCTCTCACGAGGCGTGGGTTCAAATACCACCACTGCTATTTAATATTTGGCTGTCATCCTGTCCAACATTCTTCGAGCCCAAGACGACCTTCTTGAGTGAAATAAATTGCTGCTTTTGGCAGAAAACGGACTAATTGGCATTATTGTTTCAATAGACTTTTGTTGCTGCCATAAGGTATGAGGACCCATCATGGGTTTTCCTTCGAGAAGCAATCCATGAAAGGAATTCTACAGCTTGCTTCACGTAAGATCCGCCTGATTCTCGTGGGTAGTTCAGATAGCAGAGGATGGTTTCGATCCATCGACCTCTGGGTTATGGGCCCAGCACGCTACCGCTGCGCCACTCTGCTGCTGACCGCAGTAGACTCTTTCATTGCTCTCAGCGCTTGATAAGGCTGTGGACCCGCCCAAATTGCAACTGGACTGTGCCTGTAATCTTTGACACCGTTTGCCTCTTATCCAAGTTGGCTTTATCGCATAAATAACAAAGGGAGATCTGAGAAGACTACACTGGATGTTGCTTTTCAGACCACGTCCCAATGCTTATTCAACAGGCCAACGGGGTGCAGTTCTGAGACATAGTTGAACAGGTAGTGTATCCGAGCGGTCCAAGCGCCGGATTTAGGCTCCAGTCTCTCAGGAGGCGTGGGTTCAAATCCCACCACTGCCATTTAAATATGGGCTGTCATCCTGTACAACATTCTTCGAGCCCAAGACTACCTTCTTGATTGAAATGAAACGCTGCTTTTGGCAAAAAGTGGACTGATTAGAATAATAGTTTTGATTGAGTTCTGTTGCTGCCATAAGGTATGAGGACCCATCATGGGTCTTCCTTCGAGAAGCAACACAAGAAAGGAATTCGACAACTTGCTTCACATAAGTTCACCAGATTCTCGTGGGTAGTTCAGATAGCAGAGGATGGTTTCGATCCATCGACCTCTGGGTTATGGGCCCAGCACGCTACCGCTGCGCCACTCTGCTGCTGACCACAGTAGACTCTTTCATTGCTCTCAGCGCTTGATAAGGCTGTGGACCCGTCCAAATTTCAACTGGACTGTGCCTGTTATCTTTGAGGCAGTTCGCCTCTTATCCAAATTGGCTTTATCACATAAAAAAACAAGGGGAGATCTGAGAAGACTACGCTGGACGTTGCTTTTCAGACCAGACGTCCCAATGCTTATTCAATATGCCAACAAGGTGCAGTTCTTAGACATAATTGGACAGGTAGTGTGGCAGAGCGGTCCAAGGCGCTGGATTAAGGCTCCAGTCTCTCAGGAGGCGTGGGTTCAAATCCCACCACTGCCATTTAAATTTGGGCTGTCATCCATCCAACATTCTTCGAGCCCAAGACTACCTTCTTGATTGAAATGAAATGCTGCTTTTGGCAAAAAGTGTACTAATTAGAATAAAAGTTTGGATTGACTTTTGTTGCTGCCATAAGGTATGAGGACCCATCATGGGTCTTCCTTCGAAAAGCCACACATGAAAGGAATTCTACAGCTTGCTTCGCATAGTTTCACCCAATACTCATGGGTAGTCCAGATAGCAGAGGATGATTTCGATCCATCGACCTCTGGGTTATGGGCCCAGCACGCTACCGCTGCGCCACTCTGCTGCTGAGTGCAGGAGACTCTTTCATTGCTCTCAGCGCTTGATAAGGCTGTGGACCCGCCCAAATTGCAACTGGACTGTGCCTGTTATCTTTGAGGCAGTTCGCCTCTTATCCAAATTGGCTTTATCACATAAAAAACAATTGGAGATCTGAGAAGACTACGCTGGACATTGCTTTTCAGAACACACGTCCCAGTCCTTATTCAATATGCCGACAGGGTGCAGTTCTTAGACAAAACTGGACAGGTAGTGTGGCCGAGCGGTCTAAGGTGCTGGATTAAGGCTCCAGTCTCTCAGGAGGCGTGGGTTCAAATCCCTCCACTGCGATTAAAATTCGGGCTGTCATCCTGTCCAACATTCTTCGAGCCCAAGACAACCTTCCTGAGTGAAATAAAATTCTGATTTTGGCAAAAAGTGGACTAATTAGAATAGTAGTTTCGTTTGACTTTTGTTGCTGCCATAAGGTATGAGGATCCATCATGGGTTTTCCTTCGAGAAGCAACACATGAAAGGAATTCTACAGCTTGCTTCACATAAGTTCGCCTGATTCTCGTGGGTAGTTCAGATAGCAGAGGATGGTTTCGATCCATCGACCTCTGGGTTATGGGCCCAGCACGCTACCGCTGCGCCACTCTGCTGCTGACGGCAGGTGACTCTTTCATTGCTCTCAGCGCTTGATAAGGCTGTGGACCCGCCCAAATTGCAACTGGACTGTGCCTGTTATCTTTGAGGCGCAGGATTCAGGCTCCAGTCTCTTGGGAGGCGTGGGTTTAAATCCCACCACTGCCATTTAAATTTGTGCTGTCATCTGTCCAACATTCTTCGAGCCCAAGACTACCTTGTTGAGTGAAATAAATTGCTGCTTTTGGCCAAAAGTGGACTAATTGGCATTATTGTTTCGAGACTTCCGTTGCTGCCATAAGGTATGAGGACCCATCATGGGACATAGTTGGACAGGTAGTGTGGCCGAGCGGTCTAAGGCGCTGGATTAAAGCTCCAGTGTCTCGGGAGGCGTGGGTTCAAATCCCACCACTGCCATTTAATATTTGGCTGTCATCCATCCAACATTCTTCGAGCCCAAGACTACCTTCTTGAGTGAAATACAAATGCTCCTTTGGCAAAAAGTGGACTAAATAGAATAATAGTTTCGATTGACTTCTGTTCCTGCCATAAGGACCCATCATGGGGTTTCCTTCGAGAAGCAACACATGAAAGGAATTCTACAGCTTGCGTCACATGAGTTCACCTGACTCTCGTGGGCAGTCCAGACGGAAGAGGGTGGTTTCGATCCATCGACCTCTGGGTTATGGGCCCAGCACACTACCGCTGCGCCACTCCGCTGCTGAGTGTAGTAGACTCTTTCATTGCTCTCAGCGCTTGATAAGGCTGTGGACTCGCCCAAATTTCAACTGGACTGTGCCTGTTATCTTTGAGGCAGTTCGCCTCTTATCCAAATTGGCTTTATCACATAAAAAACAAGGGGAGATCTGAGAAGACTCCGCTGGATGTTGCTTTTCAGACCACACGTCCCAATGCTTATTCAAAATGCCAACAGGGTGCAGTTCTTAGACATCATAATACAGGTAGTGTGGCCGAGCGGTCCAAGGCGCTGGCCTCAGGCTCCAGTCTCTCAGGAGGCGTGGGTTCAAATCCCACCACTGCCATTTAAATTTGGGCTGTCATCTTGTCCAACATTCTTCGAACCCAAGACTACCTTCTTCATTGAAATGAAACGCTGCTTTTGGCAAAAAGTGGACTAATTAGAATAATAGTTTCGATTGACTTCTGTCACTGCCATAAGGTATGAGGACCCATCATGGGTCTTCCTTCGAAAAGCAACACAAGAAAGGAATTCTACAGCTTGCTTCGCATAATTTCACTCGATACTCATGGGTGGTCCAGATAGCAGAGGATGGTTTCGATCCATCAACCTCTGGGTTATGGGCCCAGCACGCTACGGCAGCTCCACTCTGCTGCTGAGTGCAGGAGACTCTTTCATTGCTCTCAGCGCTTGATAAGGCTGTGCACCCGCCCAAATTGCAACTGGACTGTGCCTGTTATCTTTGAGGCCGTTCGCCTCTTTTACAACTCTGCTTTATCGCATAAATAACAAAAGGACATCTGAGAAGACTACGCTGGACGTTACTTTTCAGACCACGTCCCAATGCTTATTCAAAATGCCAACAAGGTGCAGTTCTTAGACATAGTTGGACAGGTAGTGTCGCAGAGCGGTCTAAGGCGCTGGATTAAGGATCCAGTCTCTCACGAGGCGTGGGTTCAAATACACCCACTGCCATTTAATATTTGGCTGTCATCCTGTCCAACATTCTCCGAGCCCAAGATGACCTTCTTGAGTGAAATAAATTGCTGCTTTTGGCAGAAAACGGACTAATTGGCATTATTGTTTCAATAGACTTTACTTGCTGCCATAAGCTATGAGGATCCATCATGGGTTTTCCTTCGAGAAGCAACACATGAAAGGAATTCTACAGCTTGCTTCACATAAGTTCGCCAGATTCTCGTGGTTAGTTCAGATAGCAGAGGATGATTTCGATCCATCGACCTCTGGGTTATGGGCCCAGCACGCTACCGCTGCGCCACCCTGCTGCTGACCGCAGGAGACTCTTTCATTGCTCTCAGCGCTTGATAAGGCTGTGGACCCGCCCACATTTCAACTGGACTTTGCCTGTTATCTTTGAGGCAGTTTGCCTCTTATCCAAATTGGCTTCATCATATAAAAAACAAGGGGAGATCTGAGAAGACTACGCTGGACGTTGCTTTTCAGACCACACGTCCCAATGCTTATTCAAAATGCCAACAGGGTGCAGTTCTTAGACTTCGTAAGACAGGTAGTGTGGCCGAGCGGTCCAAGGCGCTGGACTCAGGCTCCAGTCTCTCAGGAGGCGTGGGTTCAAATCCCACCACTGCAATATAAATTTGGGCTGTCATCCTGTCCAACATTCTTCGAACCCAAGACTACCTTCTTGATTGAAATGAAACGCTGCTTTTGGCAAAAAGTGGACTAATTAGAATAATAGTTTCGATTGACTTCTGTTGCTGCCATAAGGTATGAGGACCCATCATGGGTCTTCCTTCGAGATCCAACATATGAAAGGAATTCTACAGCTTGCTTCACATAAGTTCACCTGATTCTCGTGGGTAGTTCAGATAGCAGAGGATGGTTTTGATAAATCGACCTCTGGGTTATGGGCACCACACGCTACCGCTGTGCCACTCTGCTGCTGACCGCAGGAGACTCTTTCATTGCTCTCAGCGCTTGATAAGGCTGTGGACCCGCCCAAATTTCAACTGGACTGTGCCTGTTATCTTTGAGGCAGCTCGCCTCTTTTCCAAGTTGACTTTATCACATAAAAAACAAGAGGAGATCAGAGAAGACTACGCTGGACGTTGCTTTTAAGACCACACGTCCCAATGCTTATTCAATATGCCAACAGGGTGCAGTTCTTAGACATGAATGGACAGGTAGTGTGGCTGAGTGGTCCAAAGCGCTGGATTCAGGGTCCAGTCTCTCAGGAGGCGTGGGTTCAAATACGACCACTGCCATTTAAATTTGTGCTGTCATCCTGTCCAACATTCCTCGAGCCCAAGACGACCTTCTTGAGTGCAATAAATCGCTGCTTTTGGCAAAAAGTGGACTAATTAGAATAATAGTTTCAATTGACTTCTGTTGCTGCCATAAGGTATGAGGACCCATCATGGGTCTTCCTTCGAGATCCAACATATGAAAGGAATTCTACAGCTTGCTTCACATAAGTTCACCTGATTCTCGTGGGTAGTTCAGATAGCACAGGATGGTTTTGATAAATCGACCTCTGGGTTATGGGCACCACACGCTACCGCTGCGCCACTCTGCTGCTGACCGCAGGAGACTCTTTAATTGCTCTCTGCGCTTGAAAAGGCTGTGGACCCACCCAAATTGCAACTGGACTGTGCCTGTTATCTTTGACACCGTTCGCGTCTTATCCAAGTTGGCTTTATCGCATAAATAACAAAGGGAGATCTGAGAAGACTACACTGGACGTTACTTTTCAGATCACTTCCCAATGCTCATTCAAAATGCCAACAAGGTGCAGTTCATAGACATAGCTGGACAGCTATTGTGGCCGAGCGGTCTAAGGCGCTGCATTAAGGCTCCAGTCTCTCAGGAGGCGTGGGTTCAAATCCCACCACTGCCGTTTAAATTTTGGCTGTCATCCATCCAACATTCTTCGAGACTACCTTCTTGATTGAAATGAAACGCTGCTTTTGGCAAAAAGTGGACTAATTAGAATAATAGTTTCGATTCACTTTTGTTGCTGCCATAAGGTATGAGGACCCATCATGGGTCTTCCTTCGAAAAGCAACACATGAAAGGAATTCTACAGCTTGCTTCGCGTAGTTTCACCCAATACTCATGGGTAGTCCAGATAGCAGAGCATGATTTCGATCCATCAACCTCTGGGTTATGGGCCCTGCACGCTACCGCTGCGCCACTCCGCTGCTGACCGCAGTAGACTCTTTCATTGCTCTCAGCGCTTGATAAGGCTTTGGACCCACCCAAATTGCAACTGGACTGTGTCTGTTATCTTTGAGGCCGTTAGCCTCTAATACAACTCTGCTTTATCGCATAAATAACAATGGGAGATCTGAGAAGACTATGCTGGACTTTGCTTTTCAGATCACGTCCCAATGCTTATTCAATATGCCAACAGGGTGCAGTTCTGAGACATAGTTGAACAGGTAGTGTGGCCGAGCGGTCTAAGGCGCTGGATTTCGGCTCCAGTCTCTCAGGAGGCGTGGGTTCAAATACGACCACTGCCATTTAAATTTGTGCTGTCATCCTGTCCAACATTCCTCGAGCCCAAGACGACCTTCTTGAGTGAAATAAATCGCTGCTTTTGGCAAAAAGTGGACTAATTAGAATAATAGTTTCGATTCGATTCGACTTCTGTTGCTGCCATAAGGTATGAGGACCCATCATGGGTCTTCCTTCGAGATCCAACATATGAAAGGAATTCTACAGCTTGCTTCACATAAGTTCACCTGATTCTCGTGGGTAGTTCAGATAGCAGAGGATGGTTTTGATAAATCGACCTCTGGGTTATGGGCACCACACGCCACCGCTGCGCCACTCTGCTGCTGACCGAAGGAGACTCTTTCATTGCTCTCAGCGCTTGATAAGGCTTTGGACCCACCCAAATTGCAACTGGACTGTGCCTGTTATCTTTGAGGCGCAGGATTCAGGCTCCAGTCTCTCAGGAGGCGTGGGTTCAAATCCCACCACTGCCATTTAAATTTGGGCTGTCATCTTGTCCAACTTTCTTCGAACCCAAGACTCCCTTCTTCATTGAAATGAAACGCTGCTTTTGGAAAAAAGTGGACTAATTAGAAATAATAGTTTCGATTGACTTCTGTCGCTGCCATAAGGACCCATCATGGGTTTTCCATCGAGAAGCAACACATGAAAGGAATTCTACAGCGTGCTTCACATAAGTTCGCCTGATTCTCGTGGGTAGTTCAGATAGCAGAGGATGGTTTCGATCCATCGACCTCTGGGTTATGGGCCCAGCACGCTACCGCTGCGCCACTCTGCTGCTGAGTGCAGGAGACTCTTTCATTGCTCTCAGCGCTTGATAAGGCTGTGGACCCGCCCAAATTGCAACAGGACTGTGCCTGTTATTTTTGAGGTCGTTCGCCTCTTTTACAACTCTGCTTTATCGCATAAATAACAAAGGGACATCTGAGAAGACTCCGCTGGACGTTACTTTTCAGACCACGTCCCAATGCTTATTCAAAATGCCAACAAGGTGCAGTTCTTAGACATAGTTGGACAGGTAGTGTGGCCGAGCGGTCTAAGGCGCTGGATTAAGGCTCCAGTCTCTCTCGAGGCGTGGGTTCAAATACCACCACTGCCATTTAATATTTGGCTGTCATCCTGTCCAACATTCTTCGAGCCCAAGACGAGCTTCTTGAGTGAAATAAATTGCTGCTTTTGGCAGAAAACGGACTAATTGGCATTATTGTTTCAATAGACTTTTGTTGCTGCCATAAGGTATGAGGACCCATCATGGGTTTTCCTTCGAGAAGCAATCCATGAAATGAATTCTACAGCTTGCTTCACGTAAGTTCGCCTGATTCTCGTGGGTAGTTCAGATAGCAGAGGATGGTTTCGATCCATCGACCTCTGGGTTATGGGCCCAGCACGCTACCGCTGCGCCACTCTGCTGCTGACCGCAGTAGACTCTTTCATTGCTCTCAGCGCTTGATAAGGCTGTGGACCCGCCCAAATTGCAACTGGACTGTGCCTGTAATCTTTGACACCGTTTGCCTCTTATCCAAGTTGGCTTTATCGCATAAATAACAAAGGGAGATCTGAGAAGACTACACTGGATGTTGCTTTTCAGACCACGTCCCAATGCTTATTCAACAGGCCAACGGGGTGCAGTTCTGAGACATAGTTGAACAGGTAGTGTATCCGAGCGGTCCAAGCGCCGGATTTAGGCTCCAGTCTCTCAGGAGGCGTGGGTTCAAATCCCACCACTGCCATTTAAATATGGGCTGTCATCCTGTACAACATTCTTCGAGCCCAAGACTACCTTCTTGATTGAAATGAAACGCTGCTTTTGGCAAAAAGTGGACTGATTAGAATAATAGTTTTGATTGAGTTCTGTTGCTGCCATAAGGTATGAGGACCCATCATGGGTCTTCCTTCGAGAAGCAACACAAGAAAGGAATTCGACAACTTGCTTCACATAAGTTCACCAGATTCTCGTGGGTAGTTCAGATAGCAGAGGATGGTTTCGATCCATCGACCTCTGGGTTATGGGCCCAGCACGCTACCGCTGCGCCACTCTGCTGCTGACCACAGTAGACTCTTTCATTGCTCTCAGCGCTTGATAAGGCTGTGGACCCGTCCAAATTTCAACTGGACTGTGCCTGTTATCTTTGAGGCAGTTCGCCTCTTATCCAAATTGGCTTTATCACATAAAAAAACAAGGGGAGATCTGAGAAGACTACGCTGGTCGTTGCTTTTCAGACCAGACGTCCCAATGCTTATTCAATATGCCAACAAGGTGCAGTTCTTAGACAAATGGACAGGTAGTGTGGCATAGCGGTCCAAGGCGCTGGATTCAGGCTCCAGTCTCTCAGGAGGCGTGGGTTCACATCCCGCCACTGCGATTTAAATTCGGGCTGTCATCCTGTCCAACATTCTTCGAGCCCAAGACAACCTTCCTGAGTGAAATAAAATTCTGATTTTGGCAAAAAGTGGACTAATTAGAATAGTAGTTTCGTTTGACTTTTGTTGCTGCCATAAGGTATGAGGATCCATCATGGGTTTTCCTTCGAGAAGCAACACATGAAAGGAATTCTACAGCTTGCTTCACATAAGTTCGCCTGATTCTCGTGGGTAGTTCAGATAGCAGAGGATGGTTTCGATCCATCGACCTCTGGGTTATGGGCCCAGCACGCTACCGCTGCGCCACTCTGCTGCTGACGGCAGGAGACTCTTTCATTGCTCTCAGCGCTTGATAAGGCTGTGGACCCGCCCAAATTGCAACTGGACTGTGCCTGTTATCTTTGAGGCGCAGGATTCAGGCTCCAGTCTCTCAGGAGGCGTGGGTTTAAATCCCACCACTGCCATTTAAATTTGTGCTGTCATCTGTCCAACATTCTTCGAGCCCAAGACTACCTTGTTGAGTGAAATAAATTGCTGCTTTTGGCCAAAAGTGGACTAATTGGCATTATTGTTTCGAGACTTCCGTTGCTGCCATAAGGTATGAGGACCCATCATGGGACATAGTTGGACAGGTAGTGTGGCCGAGCGGTCTAAGGCGCTGGATTAAAGCTCCAGTGTCTCGGGAGGCGTGGGTTCAAATCCCACCACTGCCATTTAATATTTGGCTGTCATCCATCCAACATTCTTCGAGCCCAAGACTACCTTCTTGAGTGAAATACAAATGCTCCTTTGGCAAAAAGTGGACTAAATAGAATAATAGTTTCGATTGACTTCTGTTCCTGCCATAAGGACCCATCATGGGGTTTCCTTCGAGAAGCAACACATGAAAAGAATTCTACAGCTTGCTTCACATAAGGTCGCCAGATTCTCGTGGGTAGTTCAGATAGCAGAGGATGGTTTCGATTCATCGACCTCTGGGTTATGGGCCCAGCACGCTACCGCTGCGCCACTCTGCTGCTGACCGCAGTAGACTCTTTCATTGCTCTCAGCGCTTGATAAGGCTGTGGACCCGCCCAAATTTCAACTGGACTGTGCCTGTTATCTTTGAGGCAGTTCGCCTCTTATCCAAATTGGCTTTATCACATAAAAAACAAGGGGAGATCTGAGAAGACTCCGCTAGATGTTGCTTTTCAGACCACACGTCCCAATGCTTATTCAAAATGCCAACAGGGTGCAGTTCTTGGACATCATAAGACAGGTAGTGTGGCCGAGCGGTCCAAGGCGCTGCACTCAGGCTCCAGTCTCTCAGGAGGCGTGGGTTCAAATCCCACCACTGCCATTTAAATTTGGGCTGTCATCTTGTCCAACATTCTTCGAACCCAAGACTCCCTTCTTCATTGAAATGAAACGCTGCTTTTTGCAAAAAGTGGACTAATTAGAAATAATAGTTTCGATTGACTTCTGTCGCTGCCATAAGGACCCATCATGGGTTTTCCTTCAAGAAGCAACACATGAAAGGAATTCTACAGCTTGCTTCACATAAGTTCGCCTGATTCTCATGGGTAGTTCAGATAGCAGAGGATGGTTTCGATCCATCGACCTCTGGGTTATGGGCCCAGCACGCTACCGCTGCGCCACTCTGCTGTTGAGTGCAGGAGACTCTTTCATTGCTCTCAGCACTTGATAAGGCTGTGGACCCGCCCAAATTGCAACTGGACTGTGCCTGTTATTTTTGAGGTCGTTCGCCTCTTTTACAACTTTGCTTTATCGCATAAATAACAAAGGGACATCTGAGAAGACTCCGCTGGACGTTACTTTTCAGACCACGTCCCAATGCTTATTCAAAATGCCAACAAGGTGCAGTTCTTAGACATAGCTGGACAGGTAGTGTGGCCGAGCGGTCTAAGGTGCTGGATTAAGGCTCCAGTCTCTCTCGAGGCGTGGGTTCAAATACCACCACTGCCATTTAATATTTGGCTGTCATCCTGTCCAACATTCTTCAAGCCGAAAACGACCTTCTTGAGTGAAATAAATTGCTGCTTTTGGCAGAAAACGGACTAATTGGCATTATTGTTTCAATAGACTTTTGTTGCTGCCATAAGGTATGAGGACCCATCATGGGTTTTCCTTCGAGAAGCAATCCATGAAAGGAATTCTACAGCTTGCTTCACATAAGTTCGCCTGATTCTCGTGGGTAGTTCAGATAGCAGAGGATGGTTTCGATCCATCGACCTCTGGGTTATAGGCCCGGCACGCTACCGCGCACCACTCTGCTGCTGACCGCAGTAGACTCTTTCATTGCTCTCTGCGCTTGAAAAGGCTGTGGACCCACCCAAATTGCAACTGGACTGTGCCTGTTATCTTTGACACCGTTCGCGTCTTATCCAAGTTGGCTTTATCCCATAAATAACAAGGGGAGATCTGAGAAGACTCCGCTGGATGTTGCTTTTCAGACCACACGTCCCAATGCTTATTCAAAATGCCAACAGGGTGCAGTTCTTGGACATCATAAGACAGGTAGTGTGGCCGAGCGGTCCAAGGCGCTGGACTCAGGCTCCAGTCTCTCAGGAGGCGTGGGTTCAAATCCCACCACTGCCATTTAAATTTGGGCTGGCATCCATCCAACATTCTTCGAGCCCAAGACTACCTTCTTGATTGAAATGAAACGCTACTTTTGGCAAAAAGTGGACTAATTAGAATAATAGTTTCGATTGACTTTTGTTGCTGCCATAAGGTATGAGGACCCATCATGGGTCTTCCTTCGAAAAGCAACACATGAAAGGAATTCTACAGCTTGCTTCGCATAGTTTCACCCAATACTCATGGGTAATCCAGATAGCAGAGGATGATTTCGATCCATCGACCTCTGGGTAATGGGCGCAGCACGCTACCGCTGCCCCACTCTGCTGCTGACCGCAGTAGACTCTTTCATTGCTCTCAGCGCTTGATAAGGCTGTGGACCCGCCCAAATTGCAACTGGACTGTGCCTGTTATCTTTGAGGCCGTTCGCCTCTTTTACAACTCTGCTTTATCGCATAAATAACAAAGGGACATCTGAGAAGACTCCGCTGGACGTTACTTTTCAGACCACGTCCCAATGCTTATTCAAAATGCCAACAAGGTGCAGTTCTTAGACATAGTTGGACAGGTAGTGTGGCCGAGCGGTCTAAGGTGCTGGATTAAGGCTCCAGTCTCTCTCGAGGCGTGGGTTCAAATACCACCACTGCCATTTAATATTTGGCTGTCATCCTGTCCAACATTCTTCGAGCCCAAGACGACCTTCTTGAGTGAAATAAATTGCTGCTTTTGGCAGAAAACGGACTAATTGGCATTATTGTTTCAATAGACTTTTGTTGCTGCCATAAGGTATGAGGACCCATCATGGGTTTTCCTTCGAGAAGCAATCCATGAAAGGAATTTTACAGCTTGCTTCACGTAAGTTCGCCTGATTCTCGTGGGTAGTTCAGATAGCAGAGGATGGTTTCGATCCATCGACCTCTGGGTTATGGGCCCAGCACGCTACCGCTGCGACACTCTGCTGCTGACCGCAGTAGACTCTTTCATTGCTCTCAGCGCTTGATAAGGCTGTGGACCCGTCCAAATTTCAACTGGACTGTGCCTGTTATCTTTGAGGCAGTTCGCCTCTTATCCAAATTGGCTTTATCACATAAAAAACAAGGGGAGATCTGAGAAGACTACGCTGGACGTTGCTTTTCAGACCAGACGTCCCAATGCTTATTCAATATGCCAACAGGGTGCAGTTCTGAGACATAGTTGAACAGGTAGTGTGGCCGAGCGGTCTAAGGTGCTGGATTTAGGCTCCAGTCTCTCAGGAGGCGTGGGTTCAAATCCCACCACTGCCATTTAAATTTGGGCTGTCATCCATCCAACATTCTTCGAGCCCAAGACGACCTTCTTGATTGAAATGAAACGCTGCTTTTGGCAAAAAGTGGACTAATTAGAATTATTATTTCTATTGACTTCTGTTGCTGACATAAGGTATGAGGACCCATCATGGGTCTTACTTCGAAAAGCTACAAATGAAAGGAATTCTACAGCTTGCTTCACATAAGGTCGCCTGATCGTCGTGGGTAGTTCTGATAGCAGAGGATGGTTTCGATCCGTCATCTATGGGTTATGGGCCCAGCACGCTACCGCTGCGCCACTCTGCTGCTGAGTGCAGGAGACTCTTTCATTGCTCTCTGCGCTTGAAAAGGCTGTGGACCCACCCAAATTGCAACTGGACTGTACCTGTTATCTTTGACACCGTTCGCGTCTTATCCAAGTTGGCTTTATCCCATAAATAACAAAGGGAGATCTGAGAAGACTACACTGGACGTTACTTTTCAGATCACTTCCCAATGCTTAATCAAAATGCCAACAAGGTGCAGTTCTTAGACATACCTCGACAGGTATTGTGGCCGAGCGGTCTAAGGCGCTGGATTAAGGCTCCAGTCTCTCAGGAGGCGTGGGTTCAAATCCCACCACTGCCATTTAAATTTGGGCTGTCATCCATCCAACATTCTTCGAGCCCAATAGTACCTTCTTGATTGAAATGAAACGCTGCTTTTGGCAAAAAGTGGACTAATTAGAATAATAGTTTCGATTGACTTTTGTTGCTGCCATAAGGTATGAGGACCCATCATGGGTCTTCCTTCGAAAAGCAACACATGAAAGGAATTCTACAGCTTGCTTCGCATAGTTTCACCCAATACTCATGGGTAGTCCAGATAGCAGAGGATGATTTCGATCCATCGACCTCTGGGTTATGGGCCCAGCACGCTACCGCTGCGCCACTCTGCTGCTGACCGCAGTAGACTCTTTCATTGCTCTCAGCGCTTGATAAGGCTGTGGACCCGCCCAAATTGCAACTGGACTGTGCCTGTTATCTTTGAGGCCGTTCGCCTCTAATACAACTCTGCTTTATCGCATAAATAACAATGGGAGATCTGAGAAGCCTATGCTGGACTTTGCTTTTCAGATCACGTCCCAATGCTTATTCAAAATGCCAACAAGGTGCAGTTCTTAGACAAAACTGGACAGGTAGTGTGGCCGAGCGGTCTAAGGTGCTGGATTAAGGCTCCAGTCTCTCAGGAGGCGTGGGTTCAAATCCCACCACTGCCATTTAAATTTGGGCTGTCATCCATCCAACATTCTTCGACCCCAAGAGTACCTTCTTGATTGAAATGAAACGCTGCTTTTGGCAAAAAGTGGACTAATTAGAATAATAGTTTCGATTGACTTTTGTTGCTGCCATAAGGTATGAGGACCCATCATGGGTCTTCCTTCGAAAAGCAACACATGAAAGGAATTCGACAGCTTGCTTCGCATAGTTTCACCCAATACTCACGGGTAGTCCAGATAGCAGAGGATGATTTCAATCCATCGACCTCTGGGTTACGGGCCCAGCACGCTACCGCTGCGCCACTCTGCTGCTGAGTGCAGGAGACTCTTTCATTGCTCTCAGCGCTTGATAAGGCTGTGGACCCGCCCAAATTGCAACTGGACTGTGCCTGTTATCTTTGAGGCGCAGGATTCAGGCTCCAGTCTCTCAGGAGGCGTGGGTTCAAATCCCACCACTGCCATTTAAATTTGGGCTGTCATCTTGTCCAACATTCTTCGAACCCAAGACTCCCTTCTTCATTGAAATGAAACGCTGCTTTTGGCAAAAAGTGGACTAATTAGAAATAATAGTTTCGATTGACTTCTGTCGCTGCCATAAGGACCCATCATGGGTTTTCCTTCGTGAAGCAACACATGAAAGGAATTCTACAGCTTGCTTCACATAAGTTCGCCTGATTCTCGTGGGTAGTTCAGATAGCAGAGGATGGTTTCGATCCATCGACCTCTGGGTTATGGGCCCAGCACGCTACCGCTGCGCCACTCTGCTGCTGAGTGCGGGAGACTCTTTCATTGCTCTCAGCGCTTGATAAGGCTGTGGACCCGCCCAAATTGCAACAGGACTGTGCCTGTTATTTTTGAGGTCGTTCGCCTCTTTTACAACTCTGCTTTATCGCATAAATAACAAAGGGACATCTGAGAAGACTCCGCTGGACGTTACTTTTCAGACCACGTCCCAATGCTTATTCAAAATGCCAACAAGGTGCAGTTCTTAGACATAGTTGGACAGGTAGTGTGGCCGAGCGGTCTAAGGCGCTGGATTAAGGCTCCAGTCTCTCTCGAGGCGTGGGTTCAAATACCACCACTGCCATTTAATATTTGGCTGTCATCCTGTCCAACATTCTTCGAGCCCAAGACGAGCTTCTTGAGTGAAATAAATTGCTGCTTTTGGCAGAAAACGGACTAATTGGCATTATTGTTTCAATAGACTTTTGTTGCTGCCATAAGGTATGAGGACCAATCATGGGTTTTCCTTCGAGAAGCAATCCATGAAAGGAATTCTACAGCTTGCTTCACATAAGTTTGCCTGATTCTCGTGGGTAGTTCAGATAGCAGAGGATGGTTTCGATCCATCGACCTCTGGGTTATGGGCCCAGGACGCTACCGCTGCGCCACTCTGCTGCTGACCGCAGTAGACTCTTTCATTGCTCTCAGCGCTTGATAAGGCTGTGGACCCGTCCAAATTTCAACTGGACTGTGCCTGTTATCTTTGAGGCAGTTCGCCTCTTATCCAAATTGGCTTTATCACATAAAAAACAAGGGGAGATCTGAGAAGACTACGCTGGACGTTGCTTTTCAGACCAGACGTCCCAATGCTTATTCAATATGCCAACAGGGTGCAGTTCTGAGACATAGTTGAACAGGTAGTGTGGCCGAGCGGTCTAAGGCGCTGGATTTAGGCTCCAGTCTCTCAGGAGGCGTGGGTTCAAATCCCACCACTGCCATTTAAATTTGGGCTGTCATCCATCCAACATTCTTCGAGCCCAAGACGACCTTTTTGATTGAAATGAAACGCTGCTTTTGGCAAAAAGTGGACTAATTAGAATTATTATTTCTATTGACTTCTGTTGCTGACATAAGGTATGAGGACCTATCATGGGTCTTACTTCGAAAAGCTACAAATGAAAGGAATTCTACAGCTTGCTTCACATAAGGTCGCCTGATCGTCATGGGTAGTTCTGATAGCAGAGGATGGTTTCGATCCGTCATCTCTGGGTTATGGGCCCCGCACGCTACCGCTGCGCCACTCTGCTGCTGAGTGCAGGAGACTCTTTCATTGCTCTCTGCGCTTGAAAAGGCTGTGGACCCACCCAAATTGCAACGGGACTGTACCTGTTATCTTTGACACCGTTCGCGTCTTATCCAAGTTGGCTTTATCCCATAAATAACAAAGGGAGATCTGAGAAGACTACACTGGACGTTACTTTTCAGATCACTTCCCAATGCTTAATCAAAATGCCAACAAGGTGCAGTTCTTAGACATAGCTCGACAGGTAGTGTGGCCGAGCGGTCTAAGGCGCTGGATTAAGGCTCCAGTCTCTCAGGAGGGGTGGGTTCAAATCCCACCACTGCCATTTAAATTTGGGCTGTCATCCATCCAACATTCTTCGAGCCCAAGACTACCTTCTTGATTGAAATGAAACGCTGCTTTTGGCAAAAAGTGGACTAATTAGAATAATAGTTTCGATTGACTTTTGTTGCTGCCATAAGGTATGAGGACCCATCATGGGTCTTCCTTCGAAAAGCAACACATGAAAGGAATTCTACAGCTTGCTTCGCATAGTTTCAACCAATACTCATGGGTAGTCCAGATAGCAGAGGATGATTTCGATCCATCGACCTCTGGGTTACGGGCCCAGCACGCTACCGCTGCGCCACTCTGCTGCTGACCGCAGTAGACTCTTTCATTGCTCTCAGCGCTTGATAAGGCTGTGGACCCGCCCAAATTGCAACTGGACTGTGCCTGTTATCTTTGAGGCCGTTCGCCTCTAATACAACTCTGCTTTATCGCATAAATAACAAAGGGAGATCTGAGAAGCCTATGCTGGACTTTGCTTTTCAGATCACGTCCCAATGCTTATTCAAAATGCCAACAAGGTGCAGTTATTAGACAAAACTGGACAGGTAGTGTGGCCGAGCGGTCTAAGGTGCTGGATTAAGGCTCCAGTCTCTCAGGAGGCGTGGGTTCAAATCCCACCACTGCCATTTAAATTTGGGCTGTCATCCATCCAACATTCTTCGACCCCAAGAGTACCTTGTTGATTGAAATGAAACGCTGCTTTTGGCAAAAAGTGGACTAATTAGAATGATAGTTTCGATTGACTTTTGTTGCTGCCATAAGGTATGAGGACCCATCATGGGTCTTCCTTCGAAAAGCAACACATGAAAGGAATTCGACAGCTTGCTTCGCATAGTTTCACCCAATACTTACGGGTAGTCCAGATAGCAGAGGATGATTTCAATCCATCGACCTCTGGGTTACGGGCCCAGCACGCTACCGCTGCGCCACTCTGCTGCTGAGTACAGGAGACTCTTTCATTGCTCTCAGCGCTTGATAAGGCTGTGGACCCGCCCAAATTGCAACTGGACTGTGCCTGTTATCTTTGAGGCGCAGGATTCAGGCTCCAGTCTCTCAGGAGGCGTGGGTTCAAATCCCACCACTGCCATTTAAATTTGGGCTGTCATCTTGTCCAACATTCTTCGAACCCAAGACTCCCTTCTTCATTGAAATGAAACGCTGCTTTTGGCAAAAAGTGGACTAATTAGAAATAATAGTTTCGATTGACTTCTGTCGCTGCCATAAGGACCCATCATGGGTTTTCCTTCGAGAAGCAACACATGAAAGGAATTCTACAGCTTGCTTCACATAAGTTCGCATGATTCTCGTGGGTAGTTCAGATAGCAGAGGATGGTTTCGATCCATCGACCTCTGGGTTATGGGCCCAGCACGCTACCGCTGCGACACTCTGCTGCTGAGGGCAGGAGACTCTTTCATTGCTCTCAGCGCTTGATAAGGCTGTGGACCCGCCCAAATTGCAACAGGACTGTGCCTGTTATTTTTTAGGTCGTTCGCCTCTTTTACAACTCTGCTTTATCGCATAAATAACAAAGGGACATCTGAGAAGACTCCGCTGGACGTTACTTTTCAGACCACGTTCCAATGCTTATTCAAAATGCCAACGGGGTGCAGTTCTGATACATCGTTGAACAGGTAGTGTATCCGAGCGGTCCAAGCGCCGGATTTAGGCTCCAGTCTCTCAGGAGGCGTGGGTTCAAATCCCACCACTGCCATTTAAATATGGGCTGTCATCCTGTACAACATTCTTCGAGCCCAAGACTACCTTCTTGATTGAAATGAAACGCTGCTTTTGGCAAAAAGTGGACTGATTAGAATAATAGTTTTGATTGACTTCTGTTGCTGCCATAAGGTATGAGGACCCATTATGGGTCTTCCTTCGAGAAGCAACACATGAAAGGAATTCTACAGCTTGCGTCACATGAGTTCACCTGACTCTCGTGGGCAGTCCAGACGGAAGAGGATGGTTTCGATCCATCGACCTCTGGGTTATGGGCCCAGCACGCTACCGCTGCGCCACTCCGCTGCTGAGTGCAGTAGACTCTTTCATTGCTCTCAGCGCTTGATAAGGCTGTGGACCCGCCTAAATTGCAACTGGACTGTGCCTGTTATCTTTGACACCGTTCGGCTCTTATCCAAGTTGGCTTTTTCGCATAAATAACAAAGGGAGATCTGAGAAGACTACACTGGATGTTGGTTTTCAGACCACGTCCCAATGCTTATTCAACAGGCCAACGGGGTGCAGTTCTGAGACATAGTTGAACAGGTAGTGTATCCGAGCGGTCCAAGCGCCGGATTTAGGCTCCAGTCTCTCAGGAGGCGTGGGTTCAAATCCCACCACTGCCATTTAAATATGGGCTGTCATCCTGTACAACATTCTTCGAGCCCAAGACTACCTTCTTGATTGAAATGAAACGCTGCTTTTGGCAAAAAGTGGACTGATTAGAATAATAGTTTTGATTGACTTCTGTTGCTGCCATAAGGTATGAGGACCCATCATGGGTTTTCCTTCGAGAAGCAATCCATGAAAGGAATTTTACAGCTTGCTTCACGTAAGTTCGCCTGATTCTCGTGGGTAGTTCAGATAGCAGAGGATGGTTTCGATCCATCGACCTCTGGGTTATGGGCCCAGCACGCTACCGCTGCGACACTCTGCTGCTGACCGCAGTAGACTCTTTCATTGCTCTCAGCGCTTGATAAGGCTGTGGACCCGTCCAAATTTCAACTGGACTGTGCCTGTTATCTTTGAGGCAGTTCGCCTCTTATCCAAATTGGCTTTATCACATAAAAAACAAGGGGAGATCTGAGAAGACTACGCTGGACGTTGCTTTTCAGACCAGACGTCCCAATGCTTATTCAATATGCCAACAGGGTGCAGTTCTGAGACATAGTTGAACAGGTAGTGTGGCCGAGCGGTCTAAGGTGCTGGATTTAGGCTCCAGTCTCTCAGGAGGCGTGGGTTCAAATCCCACCACTGCCATTTAAATTTGGGCTGTCATCCATCCAACATTCTTCGAGCCCAAGACGACCTTCTTGATTGAAATGAAACGCTGCTTTTGGCAAAAAGTGGACTAATTAGAATTATTATTTCTATTGACTTCTGTTGCTGACATAAGGTATGAGGACCCATCATGGGTCTTACTTCGAAAAGCTACAAATGAAAGGAATTCTACAGCTTGCTTCACATAAGGTCGCCTGATCGTCGTGGGTAGTTCTGATAGCAGAGGATGGTTTCGATCCGTCATCTATGGGTTATGGGCCCAGCACGCTACCGCTGCGCCACTCTGCTGCTGAGTGCAGGAGACTCTTTCATTGCTCTCTGCGCTTGAAAAGGCTGTGGACCCACCCAAATTGCAACTGGACTGTACCTGTTATCTTTGACACCGTTCGCGTCTTATCCAAGTTGGCTTTATCCCATAAATAACAAAGGGAGATCTGAGAAGACTACACTGGACGTTACTTTTCAGATCACTTCCCAATGCTTAATCAAAATGCCAACAAGGTGCAGTTCTTAGACATACCTCGACAGGTATTGTGGCCGAGCGGTCTAAGGCGCTGGATTAAGGCTCCAGTCTCTCAGGAGGCGTGGGTTCAAATCCCACCACTGCCATTTAAATTTGGGCTGTCATCCATCCAACATTCTTCGAGCCCAATACTACCTTCTTGATTGAAATGAAACGCTGCTTTTGGCAAAAAGTGGACTAATTAGAATAATAGTTTCGATTGACTTTTGTTGCTGCCATAAGGTATGAGGACCCATCATGGGTCTTCCTTCGAAAAGCAACACATGAAAGGAATTCTACAGCTTGCTTCGCATAGTTTCACCCAATACTCATGGGTAGTCCAGATAGCAGAGGATGATTTCGATCCATCGACCTCTGGGTTATGGGCCCAGCACGCTACCGCTGCGCCACTCTGCTGCTGACCGCAGTAGACTCTTTCATTGCTCTCAGCGCTTGATAAGGCTGTGGACCCGCCCAAATTGCAACTGGACTGTGCCTGTTATCTTTGAGGCCGTTCGCCTCTAATACAACTCTGCTTTATCGCATAAATAACAATGGGAGATCTGAGAAGCCTATGCTGGACTTTGCTTTTCAGATCACGTCCCAATGCTTATTCAAAATGCCAACAAGGTGCAGTTCTTAGACAAAACTGGACAGGTAGTGTGGCCGAGCGGTCTAAGGTGCTGGATTAAGGCTCCAGTCTCTCAGGAGGCGTGGGTTCAAATCCCACCACTGCCATTTAAATTTGGGCTGTCATCCATCCAACATTCTTCGACCCCAAGAGTACCTTCTTGATTGAAATGAAACGCTGCTTTTGGCAAAAAGTGGACTAATTAGAATAATAGTTTCGATTGACTTTTGTTGCTGCCATAAGGTATGAGGACCCATCATGGGTCTTCCTTCGAAAAGCAAGGCATGAAAGGAATTCGACAGCTTGCTTCGCATAGTTTCACCCAATACTCACGGGTAGTCCAGATAGCAGAGGATGATTTCAATCCATCGACCTCTGGGTTACGGGCCCAGCACGCTACCGCTGCGCCACTCTGCTGCTGAGTGCAGGAGACTCTTTCATTGCTCTCAGCGCTTGATAAGGCTGTGGACCCGCCCAAATTGCAACTGGACTGTGCCTGTTATCTTTGAGGCGCAGGATTCAGGCTCCAGTCTCTCAGGAGGCGTGGGTTCAAATCCCACCACTGCCATTTAAATTTGGGCTGTCATCTTGTCCAACATTCTTCGAACCCAAGACTCCCTTCTTCATTGAAATGAAACGCTGCTTTTGGCAAAAAGTGGACTAATTAGAAATAATAGTTTCGATTGACTTCTGTCGCTGCCATAAGGACCCATCATGGGTTTTCCTTCGTGAAGCAACACATGAAAGGAATTCTACAGCTTGCTTCACATAAGTTCGCCTGATTCTCGTGGGTAGTTCAGATAGCAGAGGATGGTTTCGATCCATCGACCTCTGGGTTATGGGCCCAGCACGCTACCGCTGCGCCACTCTGCTGCTGAGTGCGGGAGACTCTTTCATTGCTCTCAGCGCTTGATAAGGCTGTGGACCCGCCCAAATTGCAACAGGACTGTGCCTGTTATTTTTGAGGTCGTTCGCCTCTTTTACAACTCTGCTTTATCGCATAAATAACAAAGGGACATCTGAGAAGACTCCGCTGGACGTTACTTTTCAGACCACGTCCCAATGCTTATTCAAAATGCCAACAAGGTGCAGTTCTTAGACATAGTTGGACAGGTAGTGTGGCCGAGCGGTCTAAGGCGCTGGATTAAGGCTCCAGTCTCTCTCGAGGCGTGGGTTCAAATACCACCACTGCCATTTAATATTTGGCTGTCATCCTGTCCAACATTCTTCGAGCCCAAGACGAGCTTCTTGAGTGAAATAAATTGCTGCTTTTGGCAGAAAACGGACTAATTGGCATTATTGTTTCAATAGACTTTTGTTGCTGCCATAAGGTATGAGGACCAATCATGGGTTTTCCTTCGAGAAGCAATCCATGAAAGGAATTCTACAGCTTGCTTCACATAAGTTTGCCTGATTCTCGTGGGTAGTTCAGATAGCAGAGGATGGTTTCGATCCATCGACCTCTGGGTTATGGGCCCAGGACGCTACCGCTGCGCCACTCTGCTGCTGACCGCAGTAGACTCTTTCATTGCTCTCAGCGCTTGATAAGGCTGTGGACCCGTCCAAATTTCAACTGGACTGTGCCTGTTATCTTTGAGGCAGTTCGCCTCTTATCCAAATTGGCTTTATCACATAAAAAACAAGGGGAGATCTGAGAAGACTACGCTGGACGTTGCTTTTCAGACCAGACGTCCCAATGCTTATTCAATATGCCAACAGGGTGCAGTTCTGAGACATAGTTGAACAGGTAGTGTGGCCGAGCGGTCTAAGGCGCTGGATTTAGGCTCCAGTCTCTCAGGAGGCGTGGGTTCAAATCCCACCACTGCCATTTAAATTTGGGCTGTCATCCATCCAACATTCTTCGAGCCCAAGACGACCTTTTTGATTGAAATGAAACGCTGCTTTTGGCAAAAAGTGGACTAATTAGAATTATTATTTCTATTGACTTCTGTTGCTGACATAAGGTATGAGGACCTATCATGGGTCTTACTTCGAAAAGCTACAAATGAAAGGAATTCTACAGCTTGCTTCACATAAGGTCGCCTGATCGTTGTGGGTAGTTCTGATAGCAGAGGATGGTTTCGATCCGTCATCTCTGGGTTATGGGCCCCGCACGCTACCGCTGCGCCACTCTGCTGCTGAGTGCAGGAGACTCTTTCATTGCTCTCTGCGCTTGAAAAGGCTGTGGACCCACCCAAATTGCAACGGGACTGTACCTGTTATCTTTGACACCGTTCGCGTCTTATCCAAGTTGGCTTTATCCCATAAATAACAAAGGGAGATCTGAGAAGACTACACTGGACGTTACTTTTCAGATCACTTCCCAATGCTTAATCAAAATGCCAACAAGGTGCAGTTCTTAGACATAGCTCGACAGGTAGTGTGGCCGAGCGGTCTAAGGCGCTGGATTAAGGCTCCAGTCTCTCAGGAGGGGTGGGTTCAAATCCCACCACTGCCATTTAAATTTGGGCTGTCATCCATCCAACATTCTTCGAGCCCAAGACTACCTTCTTGATTGAAATGAAACGCTGCTTTTGGCAAAAAGTGGACTAATTAGAATAATAGTTTCGATTGACTTTTGTTGCTGCCATAAGGTATGAGGACCCATCATGGGTCTTCCTTCGAAAAGCAACACATGAAAGGAATTCTACAGCTTGCTTCGCATAGTTTCAACCAATACTCATGGGTAGTCCAGATAGCAGAGGATGATTTCGATCCATCGACCTCTGGGTTACGGGCCCAGCACGCTACCGCTGCGCCACTCTGCTGCTGACCGCAGTAGACTCTTTCATTGCTCTCAGCGCTTGATAAGGCTGTGGACCCGCCCAAATTGCAACTGGACTGTGCCTGTTATCTTTGAGGCCGTTCGCCTCTAATACAACTCTGCTTTATCGCATAAATAACAAAGGGAGATCTGAGAAGCCTATGCTGGACTTTGCTTTTCAGATCACGTCCCAATGCTTATTCAAAATGCCAACAAGGTGCAGTTCTTAGACAAAACTGGACAGGTAGTGTGGCCGAGCGGTCTAAGGTGCTGGATTAAGGCTCCAGTCTCTCAGGAGGCGTGGGTTCAAATCCCACCACTGCCATTTAAATTTGGGCTGTCATCCATCCAACATTCTTCGACCCCAAGAGTACCTTGTTGATTGAAATGAAACGCTGCTTTTGGCAAAAAGTGGACTAATTAGAATGATAGTTTCGATTGACTTTTGTTGCTGCCATAAGGTATGAGGACCCATCATGGGTCTTCCTTCGAAAAGCAACACATGAAAGGAATTCGACAGCTTGCTTCGCATAGTTTCACCCAATACTTACGGGTAGTCCAGATAGCAGAGGATGATTTCAATCCATCGACCTCTGGGTTACGGGCCCAGCACGCTACCGCTGCGCCACTCTGCTGCTGAGTACAGGAGACTCTTTCATTGCTCTCAGCGCTTGATAAGGCTGTGGACCCGCCCAAATTGCAACTGGACTGTGCCTGTTATCTTTGAGGCGCAGGATTCAGGCTCCAGTCTCTCAGGAGGCGTGGGTTCAAATCCCACCACTGCCATTTAAATTTGGGCTGTCATCTTGTCCAACATTCTTCGAACCCAAGACTCCCTTCTTCATTGAAATGAAACGCTGCTTTTGGCAAAAAGTGGACTAATTAGAAATAATAGTTTCGATTGACTTCTGTCGCTGCCATAAGGACCCATCATGGGTTTTCCTTCGAGAAGCAACACATGAAAGGAATTCTACAGCTTGCTTCACATAAGTTCGCATGATTCTCGTGGGTAGTTCAGATAGCAGAGGATGGTTTCGATCCATCGACCTCTGGGTTATGGGCCCAGCACGCTACCGCTGCGACACTCTGCTGCTGAGGGCAGGAGACTCTTTCATTGCTCTCAGCGCTTGATAAGGCTGTGGACCCGCCCAAATTGCAACAGGACTGTGCCTGTTATTTTTGAGGTCGTTCGCCTCTTTTACAACTCTGCTTTATCGCATAAATAACAAAGGGACATCTGAGAAGACTCCGCTGGACGTTACTTTTCAGACCACGTTCCAATGCTTATTCAAAATGCCAACGGGGTGCAGTTCTGATACATCGTTGAACAGGTAGTGTATCCGAGCGGTCCAAGCGCCGGATTTAGGCTCCAGTCTCTCAGGAGGCGTGGGTTCAAATCCCACCACTGCCATTTAAATATGGGCTGTCATCCTGTACAACATTCTTCGAGCCCAAGACTACCTTCTTGATTGAAATGAAACGCTGCTTTTGGCAAAAAGTGGACTGATTAGAATAATAGTTTTGATTGACTTCTGTTGCTGCCATAAGGTATGAGGACCCATTATGGGTCTTCCTTCGAGAAGCAACACATGAAAGGAATTCTACAGCTTGCGTCACATGAGTTCACCTGACTCTCGTGGGCAGTCCAGACGGAAGAGGATGGTTTCGATCCATCGACCTCTGGGTTATGGGCCCAGCACGCTACCGCTGCGCCACTCCGCTGCTGAGTGCAGTAGACTCTTTCATTGCTCTCAGCGCTTGATAAGGCTGTGGACCCGCCTAAATTGCAACTGGACTGTGCCTGTTATCTTTGACACCGTTCGGCTCTTATCCAAGTTGGCTTTTTCGCATAAATAACAAAGGGAGATCTGAGAAGACTACACTGGATGTTGGTTTTCAGACCACGTCCCAATGCTTATTCAACAGGCCAACGGGGTGCAGTTCTGAGACATAGTTGAACAGGTAGTGTATCCGAGCGGTCCAAGCGCCGGATTTAGGCTCCAGTCTCTCAGGAGGCGTGGGTTCAAATCCCACCACTGCCATTTAAATATGGGCTGTCATCCTGTACAACATTCTTCGAGCCCAAGACTACCTTCTTGATTGAAATGAAACGCTGCTTTTGGCAAAAAGTGGACTGATTAGAATAATAGTTTTGATTGACTTCTGTTGCTGCCATAAGGTATGAGGACCCATCATGGGTCTTCATTCGAGAAGCAACACATGAAAGGAATTCTACAGCTTGCGTCACATGAGTTCACCTGACTCTGGTGGGCAGTCCAGACGGAAGAGGATGGTTTCGATCCATCGACCTCTGGGTTATGAGCCCAGCACGCTACCGCTGCGCCACTCCGCTGCTGAGTGTAGTAGACTCTTTCATTGCTCTCAGCACTTGATAAGGCTGTGGACTCGCCCAAATTTCAACTGGACTGTGCCTGTTATCTTTGAGGCAGTTCGCCTCTTATCCAAATTGGCTTTATCACATAAAAAACAAGGGGAGATCTGAGAAGACTCCGCTGGATGTTGCTTTTCAGACCACACGTCCCAATGCTTATTCAAAATGCCAACAGGGTGCAGTTCTTAGACATCATAATACAGGTAGTGTGGCCGAGCGGTCCAAGGCGCTGGCCTCAGGCTCCAGTCTCTCAGGAGGCGTGGGTTCAAATCCCACCACTGCCATTTAAATTTGGGCTGTCATCTTGTCCAACATTCTTCGAACCCAAGACTACCTTCTTCATTGAAATGAAACGCTGCTTTTGGCAAAAAGTGGACTAATTAGAATAATAGTTTCGATTGACTTCTGTCACTGCCATAAGGTATGAGGACCCATCATGGGTCTTCCTTCGAAAAGCAACACAAGAAAGGAATTCTACAGCTTGCTTCGCATAATTTCACTCGATACTCATGGGTGGTCCAGATAGCAGAGGATGGTTTCGATCCATCAACCTCTGGGTTATGGGCCCAGCACGCTACGGCAGCTCCACTCTGCTGCTGAGTGCAGGAGACTCTTTCATTGCTCTCAGCGCTTGATAAGGCTGTGCACCCGCCCAAATTGCAACTGGACTGTGCCTGTTATCTTTGAGGCCGTTCGCCTCTTTTACAACTCTGCTTTATCGCATAAATAACAAAAGGACATCTGAGAAGACTACGCTGGACGTTACTTTTCAGACCACGTCCCAATGCTTATTCAAAATGCCAACAAGGTGCAGTTCTTAGACATAGTTGGACAGGTAGTGTCGCCGAGCGGTCTAAGGCGCTGGATTAAGGATCCAGTCTCTCACGAGGCGTGGGTTCAAATACACCCACTGCCATTTAATATTTGGCTGTCATCCTGTCCAACATTCTCCGAGCCCAAGACGACCTTCTTGAGTGAAATAAATTGCTGCTTTTGGCAGAAAACGGACTAATTGGCATTATTGTTTCAATAGACTTTACTTGCTGCCATAAGCTATGAGGATCCATCATGGGTTTTCCTTCGAGAAGCAACACATGAAAGGAATTCTACAGCTTGCTTCACATAAGTTCGCCAGATTCTCGTGGTTAGTTCAGATAGCAGAGGATGATTTCGATCCATCGACCTCTGGGTTATGGGCCCAGCACGCTACCGCTGTGCCACCCTGCTGCTGACCGCAGGAGACTCTTTCATTGCTCTCAGCGCTTGATAAGGCTGTGGACCCGCCCACATTTCAACTGGACTGTGCCTGTTATCTTTGAGGCAGTTTGCCTCTTATCCAAATTGGCTTCATCATATAAAAAACAAGGGGAGATCTGAGAAGACTACGCTGGACGTTGCTTTTCAGACCACACGTCCCAATGCTTATTCAAAATGCCAACAGGGTGCAGTTCTTAGACTTCGTAAGACAGGTAGTGTGGCCGAGCGGTCCAAGGCGCTGGACTCAGGCTCCAGTCTCTCAGGAGGCGTGGGTTCAAATCCCACCACTGCCATATAAATTTGGGCTGTCATCCTGTCCAACATTCTTCGAACCCAAGACTACCTTCTTGATTGAAATGAAACGCTGCTTTTGGCAAAAAGTGGACTAATTAGAATAATAGTTTCGATTGACTTCTGTTGCTGCCATAAGGTATGAGGACCCATCATGGGTCTTCCTTCGAGATCCAACATATGAAAGGAATTCTACAGCTTGCTTCACATAAGTTCACCTGATTCTCGTGGGTAGTTCAGATAGCAGAGGATGATTTTGATAAATCGACCTCTGGGTTATGGGCACCACACGCTACCGCTGTGCCACTCTGCTGCTGACCGCAGGAGACTCTTTCATTGCTCTCAGCGCTTGATAAGGCTGTGGACCCGCCCAAATTTCAACTGGACTGTGCCTGTTATCTTTGAGGCAGCTCGCCTCTTTTCCAAGTTGACTTTATCACATAAAAAACAAGAGGAGATCAGAGAAGACTACGCTGGACGTTGCTTTTAAGACCACACGTCCCAATGCTTATTCAATATGCCAACAGGGTGCAGTTCTTAGACATAAACGGACAGGTAGTGTGGCTGAGTGGTCCAAAGCGCTGGATTCAGGGTCCAGTCTCTCAGGAGGCGTGGGTTCAAATACGACCACTGCCATTTAAATTTGTGCTGTCATCCTGTCCAACATTCCTCGAGCCCAAGACGACCTTCTTGAGTGCAATAAATCGCTGCTTTTGGCAAAAAGTGGACTAATTAGAATAATAGTTTCGATTCACTTTTGTTGCTGCCATAAGGTATGAGGACCCATCATGGGTCTTCCTTCGAAAATCAACACATGAAAGGAATTCTACAGCTTGCTTCGCGTAGTTTCACCCAATACTCATGGGTAGTCCAGATAGCAGAGCATGATTTCGATCCATCAACCTCTGGGTTATGGGCCCAGCACGCTACCGCTGCGCCACTCCGCTGCTGACCGCAGTAGACTCTTTCATTGCTCTCAGCGCTTGATAAGGCTTTGGACCCACCCAAATTGCAACTGGACTGTGTCTGTTATCTTTGAGGCCGTTCGCCTCTAATACAACTCTGCTTTATCGCATAAATAACAATGGGAGATCTGAGAAGACTATGCTGGACTTTGCTTTTCAGATCACGTCCCAATGCTTATTCAATATGCCAACAGGGTGCAGTTCTGAGACATAGTTGAACAGGTAGTGTGGCCGAGCGGTCTAAGGCGCTGGATTTAGGCTCCAGTCTCTCAGGAGGCGTGGGTTCAAATACGACCACTGCCATTTAAATTTGTGCTGTCATCCTGTCCAACATTCCTCGAGCCCAAGACGACCTTCTTGAGTGAAATAAATCGCTGCTTTTGGCAAAAAGTGGACTAATTAGAATAATAGTTTCGATTGACTTCTGTTGCTGCCATAAGGTATGAGGACCCATCATGGGTCTTCCTTCGAGATCCAACATATGAAAGGAATTCTACAGCTTGCTTCACATAAGTTCACCTGATTCTCGTGGGTAGTTCAGATAGCAGAGGATGGTTTTGATAAATCGACCTCTGGGTTATGGGCACCACACGCCACCGCTGCGCCACTCTGCTGCTGACCGAAGGAGACTCTTTCATTGCTCTCAGCGCTTGATAAGGCTTTGGACCCACCCAAATTGCAACTGGACTGTGCCTGTTATCTTTGAGGCGCAGGATTCAGGCTCCAGTCTCTCAGGAGGCGTGGGTTCAAATCCCACCACTGCCATTTAAATTTGGGCTGTCATCTTGTCCAACTTTCTTCGAACCCAAGACTCCCTTCTTCATTGAAATGAAACGCTGCTTTTGGAAAAAAGTGGACTAATTAGAAATAATAGTTTCGATTGACTTCTGTCGCTGCCATAAGGACCCATCATGGGTTTTCCATCGAGAAGCAACACATGAAAGGAATTCTACAGCGTGCTTCACATAAGTTCGCCTGATTCTCGTGGGTAGTTCAGATAGCAGAGGATGGTTTCGATCCATCGACCTCTGGGTTATGGGCCCAGCACGCTACCGCTGCGCCACTCTGCTGCTGAGTGCAGGAGACTCTTTCCTTGCTCTCAGCGCTTGATAAGGCTGTGGACCCGCCCAAATTGCAACAGGACTGTGCCTGTTATTTTTGAGGTCGTTCGCCTCTTTTACAACTCTGCTTTATCGCATAAATAACAAAGGGACATCTGAGAAGACTCCGCTGGACGTTACTTTTCAGACCACGTCCCAATGCTTATTCAAAATGCCAACAAGGTGCAGTTCTTAGACATAGTTGGACAGGTAGTGTGGCCGAGCGGTCTAAGGCGCTGGATTAAGGCTCCAGTCTCTCTCGAGGCGTGGGTTCAAATACCACCACTGCCATTTAATATTTGGCTGTCATCCTGTCCAACATTCTTCGAGCCCAAGACGACATCCTTGAGTGAAATAAATTGCTGCTTTTGGCAGAAAACGGACTAATTGGCATTATTGTTTCAATAGACTTTTGTTGCTGCCATAAGGTATGAGGACCCATCATGGGTTTTCCTTCGAGAAGCAATCCATGAAATGAATTCTACAGCTTGCTTCACGTAAGTTCGCCTGATTCTCGTGGGTAGTTCAGATAGCAGAGGATGGTTTCGATCCATCGACCTCTGGGTTATGGGCCCAGCACGCTACCGCTGCGCCACTCTGCTGCTGACCGCAGTAGACTCTTTCATTGCTCTCAGCGCTTGATAAGGCTGTGGACCCGTCCAAATTTCAACTGGACTGTGCCTGTTATCTTTGAGGCCGTTCGCCTCTAATACAACTCTGCTTTATCGCATAAATAACAAAGGGAGATCTGAGAAGCCTATGCTGGACTTTGCTTTTCAGATCACGTCCCAATGCTTATTCAAAATGCCAACAAGGTGCAGTTCTTAGACAAAACTGGACAGGTAGTGTGGCCGAGCGGTCTAAGGTGCTGGATTAAGGCTCCAGTCTCTCAGGAGGCGTGGGTTCAAATCCCACCACTGCCATTTAAATTTGGGCTGTCATCCATCCAACATTCTTCGACCCCAAGAGTACCTTCTTGATTGAAATGAAACGCTGCTTTTGGCAAAAAGTGGACTAATTAGAATAATAGTTTCGATTGACTTTTGTTGCTGCCATAAGGTATGAGGACCCATCATGGGTCTTCCTTCGAAAAGCAACACATGAAAGGAATTCGACAGCTTGCTTCGCATAGTTTCACCCAATACTCACGGGTAGTCCAGATAGCAGAGGATGATTTCAATCCATCGACCTCTGGGTTACGGGCCCAGCACGCTACCGCTGCGCCACTCTGCTGCTGAGTGCAGGAGACTCTTTCATTGCTCTCAGCGCTTGATAAGGCTGTGGACCCTAGTGGCTTCTTTTGTGGCTTACATGTTCACTAGTAAGCGTCACAATGACCTTACTTGTGAACTAGTGAGTGTTTTGTGGCTTACATGTTCACTAGTAGGCGTCAAAATGATCTTACAAGTGAACTAGTGGGCGTTTTGTGGCTTACATCTTCACTAGTAAGCCTCAAAATGATCTTACTAGAGAACTAGTGGGCATTTTGTGGCTTACATGTCAACTAGTAAGCCTCAAAATGATCTTACTAGTGAATTAGTGGGCACATTTATGGCCTTACATGTTCACTAGTAAGCGTCAAAATGATCTTACTAGTGAACTAGTGGGCACATTTATGGCCTTACATGTTCACTAGTAAGCCTCAAAATGATCTTACTAGTGAACTAGTGGGCGTTTTGTGGCTTACATGTTCATGAGTAAGCGTCAAAATGATCTTACTAGTGAACTAGTGGGCGTTTTGCGGCTTGCATGTCAACTAGTAAGCGTCAAAATGATCTTACTAGTGAACTAGTGGGCGTTTTGTGGCTTACATCTTCACTAGTAAGCCTCAAAATGATCTTACTAGAGAACTAGTGGGCATTTTGTGGCTTACATGTTCACGAGTAAGCGTCAAAATGATCTTACTAGTGAACTAGTGGGCGTTTTGCGGCTTGCATGTCAACTAGTAAGCGTCAAAATGATCTTACTAGTGAACTAGTGGGCGTTTTGTGGCTTACATCTTCACTAGTAAGCCTCAAAATGATCTTACGAGTGAGCTAGTGGGCGTTTTGCGGCTTACATGTTCACTAGTAAGCGTCACAATGACCTTACTTGTGAACTAGTGAGCGTTTTGTGGCTTACATGTTCACTAGTAAGCATCAAAATGATCTTACTAGTGAACTACTGGGCTTTTTGTGGCTTACATGTTCACTAGTAAGCCTCAAAATGATCTTACTAGTGAACTAGTGGGCGTTTTATGGCTTACATGTCAAATAGCAAGCCTCAAAATGATCTTACTAGTGAACTAGTGGGCACATTTATGGCCTTACATGTTCACTAGTAAGCCTCAAAATGATCTTACCAGTGAACTAGTGGGCATATTGCGGCTTACATGTCAACTAGTAAGCCTCAAAACGATCTTACTAGTGAACGAGTGGCTTCTTTTGTGGCTTACATGTTCACTAGTAAGCGTCACAATGACCTTACTTGTGAACTAGTGAGCGTTTTGTGGCTTACATGTTCACTAGTAAGCGTCAAAATGATCTTACTAGTGAACTAGTGGGCGTTTTGTGGCTTACATGTTCACTAGTAAGCCTCAAAATGATCTTACTAGTGAACTAGTGGGCGTTTTGTGGCTTACATGTCAAATAGCAAGCCTCAAAATGATCTTACTAGTGAACTAATGGGCACATTTATGGCCTTACGTGTTCACTAGTAAGCGTCAAAATGATCTTACTAGTAAACTAGTGGGCACATTTATGGCCTTACATGTTCACTAGTAAGCCTCAAAATGATCTTACTAGTGAACTAGTGGGCGTTTTGCGGCTTACATGTTCACTAGTAGGCGTCAAAATGATCTTACAAGTGAACTAGTGGGCGTTTTGTGGCTTACATCTTCACTAGTAAGCCTCAAAATGATCTTACTAGAGAACTAGTGGGCATTTTGTGGCTTACATGTTCACTAGTAGGCGTCAAAATGATCTTACAAGTGAACTAGTGGGCGTTTTGTGGCTTACATCTTCACTAGTAAGCCTCAAAATGATCTTACTAGAGAACTAGTGGGCATTTTGTGGCTTACATGTCAACTAGTAAGCCTCAAAATGATCTTACTAGTGAATTAGTGGGCACATTTATGGCCTTACATGTTCACTAGTAAGCGTCAAAATGATCTTACTAGTGAACTAGTGGGCACATTTATGGCCTTACATGTTCACTAGTAAGCCTCAAAATGATCTTACTAGTGAACTAGTGGGCGTTTTGCGGCTTACATGTTCACTAGTAAGCCTCAAAATGATCTTACTAGTGAACTAGTGGGCGTTTTGTGGCTTACATGTTCATGAGTAAGCATCAAAATGATCTTACTAGTGAACTAGTGGGCGTTTTGCGGCTTGCATGTCAACTAGTAAGCGTCAAAATGATCTTACTAGTGAACTAGTGGGCGTTTTGTGGCTTACATCTTCACTAGTAAGCCTCAAAATGATCTTACTAGAGAACTAGTGGGCATTTTGTGGCTTACATGTTCACGAGTAAGCGTCAAAATGATCTTACTAGTGAACTAGTGGGCGTTTTGCGGCTTGCATGTCAACTAGTAAGCGTCAAAATGATCTTACTAGTGAACTAGTGGGCGTTTTGTGGCTTACATCTTCACTAGTAAGCCTCAAAATGATCTTACGAGTGAGCTAGTGGGCGTTTTGCGGCTTACATGTTCACTAGTAAGCGTCACAATGACCTTACTTGTGAACTAGTGAGCGTTTTGTGGCTTACATGTTAACTAGTAAGCATCAAAATGATCTTACTAGTGAACTACTGGGCGTTTTGTGGCTTACATGTTCACTAGTAAGCCTCAAAATGATCTTACTAGTGAACTAGTGGGCGTTTTGTGGCTTACATGTCAAATAGCAAGCCTCAAAATGATCTTACTAGTGAACTAATGGGCACATTTATGGCCTTACGTGTTCACTAGTAAGCCTCAAAATGATCTTACTAGTAAACTATGTGGGCGTTTTGTGGCTTACATCTTCACTCGTAAGCCTCAAAATGATCTTACTAGTGAACTAGTGGGCACATTTATGGCCTTACATGTTCACTAGTAAGCCTCAAAATGATCTTACCAGTGAACTAGTGGGCATTTTGCGGCTTACATGTCAACTAGTAAGCCTCAAAACGATCTTACTAGTGAACTAGTGGCTTCTTTTGTGGCTTACATGTTCACTAGTAAGCGTCACAATGACCTTACTTGTGAACTAGTGAGCGTTTTGTGGCTTACATGTTCACTAGTAAGCGTCAAAATGATCTTACTAGTGAACTAGTGGGCGTTTTGTGGCTTACATGTTCACTAGTAAGCCTCAAAATGATCTTACTAGTGAACTAGTGGGCGTTTTGTGGCTTACATGTCAAATAGCAAGCCTCAAAATGATCTTACTAGTGAACTAATGGGCACATTTATGGCCTTACGTGTTCACTAGTAAGCATCAAAATGATCTTACTAGTAAACTAGTGGGCACATTTATGGCCTTACATGTTCACTAGTAAGCCTCAAAATGATCTTACTAGTGAACTAGTGGGCGTTTTGCGGCTTGCATGTCAACTAGTAAGCCTCAAAATGATCTTACGAGTGAACTAGTGGGCGTTTTGTGGCTTACATGTTCACGGGTAAGCGTCAAAATGATCTTACTAGTGAACTAGTGGGCGTTTTGTGGCTTACATGTCAACAAGTAAGCCTCAAAATGATCTTACGAGTGAGCTAAGGGGCGTTTTCTGGCTTACATGTCAACTAGTAAGCCTCAAAATATCTTACTAGTGAACTAGTGGGCACATTTATGGCCTTACATGTTCACGAGTAAGCGTCAAAATGATCTTACTAGTGAACTAGTGGGCGTTTTGCGGCTTGCATGTCAACTAGTAAGCGTCAAAATGATCTTACTAGTGAATTAGTGGGCACATTTATGGCCTTACATGTTCACTAGTAAGCGTCAAAATTATCTTACTAGTGAACAAGTGGGCACATTTATGGCCTTACATGTTCACTAGTAAGCCTCAAAATGATCTTACTAGAGAACTAGTGGGCATTTTGTGGCTTACATGTCAACTAGTAAGCCTCAAAATGATCTTACTAGTGAATTAGTGGGAACATTTATGGCCTTACATGTTCACTAGTAAGCGTCAAAATGATCTTACTAGTGAACTAGTGGGCACATTTATGGCCTTACATGTTCACTAGTAAGCCTCAAAATGATCTTACTAGTGAACTAGTGGGCGTTTTGTGGCTTACATGTTCATGAGTAAGCGTCAAAATGATCTTACTAGTGAACTAGTGGGCGTTTTGTGGCTTACATCTTCACTAGTAAGCCTCAAAATGATCTTACTAGAGAACTAGTGGGCATTTTGTGGCTTACATGTTCACGAGTAAGCGTCAAAATGATCTTACTAGTGAACTAGTGGGCGTTTTGCGGCTTGCATGTCAACTAGTAAGCGTCAAAATGATCTTACTAGTGAACTAGTGGGCGTTTTGTGGCTTACATCTTCACTAGTAAGCCTCAAAATGATCTTACGAGTGAGCTCGTGGGCGTTTTGCGGCTTACATGTTCACTAGTAAGCGTCACAATGACCTTACTTGTGAACTAGTGAGCGTTTTGTGGCTTACATGTTCACTAGTAAGCATCAAAATGATCTTACTAGTGAACTACTGGGCGTTTTTTGGCTTACATGTTCACTAGTAAGCCTCAAAATGATCTTACTAGTGAACTAGTGGGCGTTTTGTGGCTTACATGTCAAATAGCAAGCCTCAAAATGATCTTACTAGTGAACTAATGGGCACATTTATGGCCTTACGTGTTCACTAGTAAGCCTCAAAATGATCTTACTAGTAAACTAGTGGGCGTTTTGTGGCTTACATCTTCACTCGTAAGCCTCAAAATGATCTTACTAGTGAACTAGTGGGCACATTTATGGCCTTACATGTTCACTAGTAAGCCTCAAAATGATCTTACTAGTGAACTAGTGGGCGTTTTGTGGCTTACATGTCAACAAGTAAGCCTCAAAATGATCTTACGAGTGAGATAAGGGGCGTTTTCTGGCTTACATGTCAACTAGTAAGCCTCAAAATGATCTTACTAGTGAACTAGTGGGCACATTTATGGCCTTACATGTTCACGAGTAATCGTCAAAATGATCTTACTAGTGAACTAGTGGGCGTTTTGCGGCTTGCATGTCAACTAGTAAACGTCAAAATGATCTTACTAGTGAATTAGTGGGCACATTTATGGCCTTACATGTTCACTAGTAAGCGTCAAAATGATCTTACTAGTGAACAAGTGGGCACATTTATGGCCTTACATGTTCACTAGTAAGCCTCAAAATGATCTTACTAGAGAACTAGTGGGCATTTTGTGGCTTACATGTCAACTAGTAAGCCTCAAAATGATCTTACTAGTGAATTAGTGGGCACATTTATGGCCTTACATGTTCACTAGTAAGCGTCAAAATGATCTTACTAGTGAACTAGTGGGCACATTTATGGCCTTACATGTTCACTAGTAAGCCTCAAAATGATCTTACTAGTGAACTAGTGGGGGTTTTGTGGCTTACATGTTCATGAGTAAGCGTCAAAATGATCTTACTCGTGAACTAGTGGGCGTTTTGTGGCTTACATCTTCACTAGTAAGCCTCAAAATGATCTTACTAGAGAACTAGTGGGCATTTTGTGGCTTACATGTTCACGAGTAAGTAAGCGTCAAAATGATCTTACTAGTGAACTAGTGGGCGTTTTGCGGCTTGCATGTCAACTAGTAAGCGTCAAAATGATCTTACTAGTGAACTAGTGGGCGTTTTGTGGCTTACATCTTCACTAGTAAGCCTCAAAATGATCTTACGAGTGAGCTAGTGGGCGTTTTGCGGCTTACATGTTCACTAGTAAGCCTCAAAATGATCTTACTAGTGAACTAGTGGGCGTTTTGTGGCTTACATGTCAAATAGCAAGCCTCAAAATGATCTTACTAGTGAACTAATGGGCACATTTATGGCCTTACGTGTTCACTAGTAAGCCTCAAAATGATCTTACTAGTAAACTAGTGGGCGTTTTGTGGCTTACATCTTCACTCGTAAGCCTCAAAATGATCTTACTAGTGAACTAGTGGGCACATTTATGGCCTTACATGTTCACTAGTAAGCCTCAAAATGATCTTACCAGTGAACTAGTGGGCATTTTGCGGCTTACATGTCAACTAGTAAGCCTCAAAACGATCTTACTAGTGAACTAGTGGCTTCTTTTGTGGCTTACATGTTCACTAGTAAGCGTCACAATGACCTTACTTGTGAACTAGTGAGCGTTTTGTGGCTTACATGTTCACTAGTAAGCGTCAAAATGATCTTACTAGTGAACTAGTGGGCGTTTTGTGGCTTACATGTTCACTAGTAAGCCTCAAAATGATCTTACTAGAGAACTAGTGGGCATTTTGTGGCTTACATGTTCACTAGTAGGCGTCAAAATGATCTTACAAGTGAACTAGTGGGCGTTTTGTGGCTTACATCTTCACTAGTAAGCCTCAAAATGATCTTACTAGAGAACTAGTGGGCATTTTGTGGCTTACATGTCAACTAGTAAGCCTCAAAATGATCTTACTAGTGAATTAGTGGGCACATTTATGGCCTTACATGTTCACTAGTAAGCGTCAAAATGATCTTACTAGTGAACTAGTGGGCACATTTATGGCCTTACATGTTCACTAGTAAGCCTCAAAATGATCTTACTAGTGAACTAGTGGGCGTTTTGTGGCTTACATGTTCATGAGTAAGCATCAAAATGATCTTACTAGTGAACTAGTGGGCGTTTTGCGGCTTGCATGTCAACTAGTAAGCGTCAAAATGATCTTACTAGTGAACTAGTGGGCGTTTTGTGGCTTACATCTTCACTAGTAAGCCTCAAAATGATCTTACTAGAGAACTAGTGGGCATTTTGTGGCTTACATGTTCACGAGTAAGCGTCAAAATGATCTTACTAGTGAACTAGTGGGCGTTTTGCGGCTTGCATGTCAACTAGTAAGCGTCAAAATGATCTTACTAGTGAACTAGTGGGCGTTTTGTGGCTTACATCTTCACTAGTAAGCCTCAAAATGATCTTACGAGTGAGCTAGTGGGCGTTTTGCGGCTTACATGTTCACTAGTAAGCGTCACAATGACCTTACTTGTGAACTAGTGAGCGTTTTGTGGCTTACATGTTCACTAGTAAGCATCAAAATGATCTTACTAGTGAACTACTGGGCGTTTTGTGGCTTACATGTTCACTAGTAAGCCTCAAAATGATCTTACTAGTGAACTAGTGGGCGTTTTGTGGCTTACATGTCAAATAGCAAGCCTCAAAATGATCTTACTAGTGAACTAATGGGCACATTTATGGCCTTACGTGTTCACTAGTAAGCCTCAAAATGATCTTACTAGTAAACTATGTGGGCGTTTTGTGGCTTACATCTTCACTCGTAAGCCTCAAAATGATCTTACTAGTGAACTAGTGGGCACATTTATGGCCTTACATGTTCACTAGTAAGCCTCAAAATGATCTTACCAGTGAACTAGTGGGCATTTTGCGGCTTACATGTCAACTAGTAAGCCTCAAAACGATCTTACTAGTGAACTAGTGGCTTCTTTTGTGGCTTACATGTTCACTAGTAAGCGTCACAATGACCTTACTTGTGAACTAGTGAGCGTTTTGTGGCTTACATGTTCACTAGTAAGCGTCAAAATGATCTTACTAGTGAACTAGTGGGCGTTTTGTGGCTTACATGTTCACTAGTAAGCCTCAAAATGATCTTACTAGTGAACTAGTGGGCGTTTTGTGGCTTACATGTCAAATAGCAAGCCTCAAAATGATCTTACTAGTGAACTAATGGGCACATTTATGGCCTTACGTGTTCACTAGTAAGCATCAAAATGATCTTACTAGTAAACTAGTGGGCACATTTATGGCCTTACATGTTCACTAGTAAGCCTCAAAATGATCTTACTAGTGAACTAGTGGGCGTTTTGCGGCTTGCATGTCAACTAGTAAGCCTCAAAATGATCTTACGAGTGAACTAGTGGGCGTTTTGTGGCTTACATGTTCACGGGTAAGCGTCAAAATGATCTTACTAGTGAACTAGTGGGCGTTTTGTGGCTTACATGTCAACTAGTAAGCCTCAAAATGATCTTACTAGTGAATTAGTGGGCACATTTATGGCCTTACATGTTCACTAGTAAGCGTCAAAATGATCTTACTAGTGAACTAGTGGGCACATTTATGGCCTTACATGTTCACTAGTAAGCCTCAAAATGATCTTACTAGTGAACTAGTGGGCGTTTTGTGGCTTACATGTTCATGAGTAAGCATCAAAATGATCTTACTAGTGAACTAGTGGGCGTTTTGCGGCTTGCATGTCAACTAGTAAGCGTCAAAATGATCTTACTAGTGAACTAGTGGGCGTTTTGTGGCTTACATCTTCACTAGTAAGCCTCAAAATGATCTTACTAGAGAACTAGTGGGCATTTTGTGGCTTACATGTTCACGAGTAAGCGTCAAAATGATCTTACTAGTGAACTAGTGGGCGTTTTGCGGCTTGCATGTCAACTAGTAAGCGTCAAAATGATCTTACTAGTGAACTAGTGGGCGTTTTGTGGCTTACATCTTCACTAGTAAGCCTCAAAATGATCTTACGAGTGAGCTAGTGGGCGTTTTGCGGCTTACATGTTCACTAGTAAGCGTCACAATGACCTTACTTGTGAACTAGTGAGCGTTTTGTGGCTTACATGTTCACTAGTAAGCATCAAAATGATCTTACTAGTGAACTACTGGGCGTTTTGTGGCTTACATGTTCACTAGTAAGCCTCAAAATGATCTTACTAGTGAACTAGTGGGCGTTTTGTGGCTTACATGTCAAATAGCAAGCCTCAAAATGATCTTACTAGTGAACTAATGGGCACATTTATGGCCTTACGTGTTCACTAGTAAGCCTCAAAATGATCTTACTAGTAAACTATGTGGGCGTTTTGTGGCTTACATCTTCACTCGTAAGCCTCAAAATGATCTTACTAGTGAACTAGTGGGCACATTTATGGCCTTACATGTTCACTAGTAAGCCTCAAAATGATCTTACCAGTGAACTAGTGGGCATTTTGCGGCTTACATGTCAACTAGTAAGCCTCAAAACGATCTTACTAGTGAACTAGTGGCTTCTTTTGTGGCTTACATGTTCACTAGTAAGCGTCACAATGACCTTACTTGTGAACTAGTGAGCGTTTTGTGGCTTACATGTTCACTAGTAAGCGTCAAAATGATCTTACTAGTGAACTAGTGGGCGTTTTGTGGCTTACATGTTCACTAGTAAGCCTCAAAATGATCTTACTAGTGAACTAGTGGGCGTTTTGTGGCTTACATGTCAAATAGCAAGCCTCAAAATGATCTTACTAGTGAACTAATGGGCACATTTATGGCCTTACGTGTTCACTAGTAAGCATCAAAATGATCTTACTAGTAAACTAGTGGGCACATTTATGGCCTTACATGTTCACTAGTAAGCCTCAAAATGATCTTACTAGTGAACTAGTGGGCGTTTTGCGGCTTGCATGTCAACTAGTAAGCGTCAAAATGATCTTACTAGTGAACTAGTGGGCGTTTTGTGGCTTACATGTCAACAAGTAAGCCTCAAAATGATCTTACGAGTGAGCTAAGGGGCGTTTTCTGGCTTACATGTCAACTAGTAAGCCTCAAAATATCTTACTAGTGAACTAGTGGGCACATTTATGGCCTTACATGTTCACGAGTAAGCGTCAAAATGATCTTACTAGTGAACTAGTGGGCGTTTTGCGGCTTGCATGTCAACTAGTAAGCGTCAAAATGATCTTACTAGTGAATTAGTGGGCACATTTATGGCCTTACATGTTCACTAGTAAGCGTCAAAATTATCTTACTAGTGAACAAGTGGGCACATTTATGGCCTTACATGTTCACTAGTAAGCCTCAAAATGATCTTACTAGAGAACTAGTGGGCATTTTGTGGCTTACATGTCAACTAGTAAGCCTCAAAATGATCTTACTAGTGAATTAGTGGGCACATTTATGGCCTTACATGTTCACTAGTAAGCGTCAAAATGATCTTACTAGTGAACTAGTGGGCACATTTATGGCCTTACATGTTCACTAGTAAGCCTCAAAATGATCTTACTAGTGAACTAGTGGGCGTTTTGTGGCTTACATGTTCATGAGTAAGCGTCAAAATGATCTTACTAGTGAACTAGTGGGCGTTTTGTGGCTTACATCTTCACTAGTAAGCCTCAAAATGATCTTACTAGAGAACTAGTGGGCATTTTGTGGCTTACATGTTCACGAGTAAGCGTCAAAATGATCTTACTAGTGAACTAGTGGGCGTTTTGCGGCTTGCATGTCAACTAGTAAGCGTCAAAATGATCTTACTAGTGAACTAGTGGGCGTTTTGTGGCTTACATCTTCACTAGTAAGCCTCAAAATGATCTTACGAGTGAGCTCGTGGGCGTTTTGCGGCTTACATGTTCACTAGTAAGCGTCACAATGACCTTACTTGTGAACTAGTGAGCGTTTTGTGGCTTACATGTTCACTAGTAAGCATCAAAATGATCTTACTAGTGAACTACTGGGCGTTTTTTGGCTTACATGTTCACTAGTAAGCCTCAAAATGATCTTACTAGTGAACTAGTGGGCGTTTTGTGGCTTACATGTCAAATAGCAAGCCTCAAAATGATCTTACTAGTGAACTAATGGGCACATTTATGGCCTTACGTGTTCACTAGTAAGCCTCAAAATGATCTTACTAGTGAACTAGTGGGCGTTTTGCGGCTTGCATGTCAACTAGTAAGCGTCAAAATGATCTTACTAGTGAACTAGTGGGCGTTTTGTGGCTTACATCTTCACTAGTAAGCCTCAAAATGATCTTACTAGAGAACTAGTGGGCATTTTGTGGCTTACATGTTCACGAGTAAGCGTCAAAATGATCTTACTAGTGAACTAGTGGGCGTTTTGCGGCTTGCATGTCAACTAGTAAGCGTCAAAATGATCTTACTAGTGAACTAGTGGGCGTTTTGTGGCTTACATCTTCACTAGTAAGCCTCAAAATGATCTTACGAGTGAGCTAGTGGGCGTTTTGCGGCTTACATGTTCACTAGTAAGCGTCACAATGACCTTACTTGTGAACTAGTGAGCGTTTTGTGGCTTACATGTTCACTAGTAAGCATCAAAATGATCTTACTAGTGAACTACTGGGCGTTTTGTGGCTTACATGTTCACTAGTAAGCCTCAAAATGATCTTACTAGTGAACTAGTGGGCGTTTTGTGGCTTACATGTCAAATAGCAAGCCTCAAAATGATCTTACTAGTGAACTAATGGGCACATTTATGGCCTTGCGTGTTCACTAGTAAGCCTCAAAATGATCTTACTAGTAAACTATGTGGGCGTTTTGTGGCTTACATCTTCACTCGTAAGCCTCAAAATGATCTTACTAGTGAACTAGTGGGCACATTTATGGCCTTACATGTTCACTAGTAAGCCTCAAAATGATCTTACCAGTGAACTAGTGGGCATTTTGCGGCTTACATGTCAACTAGTAAGCCTCAAAACGATCTTACTAGTGAACTAGTGGCTTCTTTTGTGGCTTACATGTTCACTAGTAAGCGTCACAATGACCTTACTTGTGAACTAGTGAGCGTTTTGTGGCTTACATGTTCACTAGTAAGCGTCAAAATGATCTTACTAGTGAACTAGTGGGCGTTTTGTGGCTTACATGTTCACTAGTAAGCCTCAAAATGATCTTACTAGTGAACTAGTGGGCGTTTTGTGGCTTACATGTCAAATAGCAAGCCTCAAAATGATCTTACTAGTGAACTAATGGGCACATTTATGGCCTTACGTGTTCACTAGTAAGCATCAAAATGATCTTACTAGTAAACTAGTGGGCACATTTATGGCCTTACATGTTCACTAGTAAGCCTCAAAATGATCTTACTAGTGAACTAGTGGGCGTTTTGCGGCTTGCATGTCAACTAGTAAGCCTCAAAATGATCTTACGAGTGAACTAGTGGGCGTTTTGTGGCTTACATGTTCACGGGTAAGCGTCAAAATGATCTTACTAGTGAACTAGTGGGCGTTTTGTGGCTTACATGTCAACAAGTAAGCCTCAAAATGATCTTACGAGTGAGCTAAGGGGCGTTTTCTGGCTTACATGTCAACTAGTAAGCCTCAAAATATCTTACTAGTGAACTAGTGGGCACATTTATGGCCTTACATGTTCACGAGTAAGCGTCAAAATGATCTTACTAGTGAACTAGTGGGCGTTTTGCGGCTTGCATGTCAACTAGTAAGCGTCAAAATGATCTTACTAGTGAATTAGTGGGCACATTTATGGCCTTACATGTTCACTAGTAAGCGTCAAAATTATCTTACTAGTGAACAAGTGGGCACATTTATGGCCTTACATGTTCACTAGTAAGCCTCAAAATGATCTTACTAGAGAACTAGTGGGCATTTTGTGGCTTACATGTCAACTAGTAAGCCTCAAAATGATCTTACTAGTGAATTAGTGGGCACATTTATGGCCTTACATGTTCACTAGTAAGCGTCAAAATGATCTTACTAGTGAACTAGTGGGCACATTTATGGCCTTACATGTTCACTAGTAAGCCTCAAAATGATCTTACTAGTGAACTAGTGGGCGTTTTGTGGCTTACATGTTCATGAGTAAGCGTCAAAATGATCTTACTAGTGAACTAGTGGGCGTTTTGTGGCTTACATCTTCACTAGTAAGCCTCAAAATGATCTTACTAGAGAACTAGTGGGCATTTTGTGGCTTACATGTTCACGAGTAAGCGTCAAAATGATCTTACTAGTGAACTAGTGGGCGTTTTGCGGCTTGCATGTCAACTAGTAAGCGTCAAAATGATCTTACTAGTGAACTAGTGGGCGTTTTGTGGCTTACATCTTCACTAGTAAGCCTCAAAATGATCTTACGAGTGAGCTCGTGGGCGTTTTGCGGCTTACATGTTCACTAGTAAGCGTCACAATGACCTTACTTGTGAACTAGTGAGCGTTTTGTGGCTTACATGTTCACTAGTAAGCATCAAAATGATCTTACTAGTGAACTACTGGGCGTTTTTTGGCTTACATGTTCACTAGTAAGCCTCAAAATGATCTTACTAGTGAACTAGTGGGCGTTTTGTGGCTTACATGTCAAATAGCAAGCCTCAAAATGATCTTACTAGTGAACTAATGGGCACATTTATGGCCTTACGTGTTCACTAGTAAGCCTCAAAATGATCTTACTAGTAAACTAGTGGGCGTTTTGTGGCTTACATCTTCACTCGTAAGCCTCAAAATGATCTTACTAGTGAACTAGTGGGCACATTTATGGCCTTACATGTTCACTAGTAAGCCTCAAAATGATCTTACTAGTGAACTAGTGGGCGTTTTGTGGCTTACATGTCAACAAGTAAGCCTCAAAATGATCTTACGAGTGAGCTAAGGGGCGTTTTCTGGCTTACATGTCAACTAGTAAGCCTCAAAATGATCTTACTAGTGAACTAGTGGGCACATTTATGGCCTTACATGTTCACGAGTAATCGTCAAAATGATCTTACTAGTGAACTAGTGGGCGTTTTGCGGCTTGCATGTCAACTAGTAAACGTCAAAATGATCTTACTAGTGAATTAGTGGGCACATTTATGGCCTTACATGTTCACTAGTAAGCGTCAAAATGATCTTACTAGTGAACAAGTGGGCACATTTATGGCCTTACATGTTCACTAGTAAGCCTCAAAATGATCTTACTAGAGAACTAGTGGGCATTTTGTGGCTTACATGTCAACTAGTAAGCCTCAAAATGATCTTACTAGTGAATTAGTGGGCACATTTATGGCCTTACATGTTCACTAGTAAGCGTCAAAATGATCTTACTAGTGAACTAGTGGGCACATTTATGGCCTTACATGTTCACTAGTAAGCCTCAAAATGATCTTACTAGTGAACTAGTGGGCGTTTTGTGGCTTACATGTTCATGAGTAAGCGTCAAAATGATCTTACTAGTGAACTAGTGGGCGTTTTGTGGCTTACATCTTCACTAGTAAGCCTCAAAATGATCTTACTAGAGAACTAGTGGGCATTTTGTGGCTTACATGTTCACGAGTAAGTAAGCGTCAAAATGATCTTACTAGTGAACTAGTGGGCGTTTTGCGGCTTGCATGTCAACTAGTAAGCGTCAAAATGATCTTACTAGTGAACTAGTGGGCGTTTTGTGGCTTACATCTTCACTAGTAAGCCTCAAAATGATCTTACGAGTGAGCTAGTGGGCGTTTTGCGGCTTACATGTTCACTAGTAAGCGTCACAATGACCTTACTTGTGAACTAGTGAGCGTTTTGTGGCTTACATGTTCACTAGTAAGCATCAAAATGATCTTACTAGTGAACTACTGGGCGTTTTGTGGCTTACATGTTCACTAGTAAGCCTCAAAATGATCTTACTAGTGAACTAGTGGGCGTTTTGTGGCTTACATGTCAAATAGCAAGCCTCAAAATGATCTTACTAGTGAACTAATGGGCACATTTATGGCCTTACGTGTTCACTAGTAAGCCTCAAAATGATCTTACTAGTAAACTAGTGGGCGTTTTGTGGCTTACATCTTCACTCGTAAGCCTCAAAATGATCTTACTAGTGAACTAGTGGGCACATTTATGGCCTTACATGTTCACTAGTAAGCCTCAAAATGATCTTACTAGAGAACTAGTGGGCATTTTGTGGCTTACATGTTCACGAGTAAGCGTCAAAATGATCTTACTAGTGAACTAGTGGGCGTTTTGCGGCTTGCATGTCAACTAGTAAGCGTCAAAATGATCTTACTAGTGAACTAGTGGGCGTTTTGTGGCTTACATCTTCACTAGTAAGCCTCAAAATGATCTTACGAGTGAGCTCGTGGGCGTTTTGCGGCTTACATGTTCACTAGTAAGCGTCACAATGACCTTACTTGTGAACTAGTGAGCGTTTTGTGGCTTACATGTTCACTAGTAAGCATCAAAATGATCTTACTAGTGAACTACTGGGCGTTTTTTGGCTTACATGTTCACTAGTAAGCCTCAAAATGATCTTACTAGTGAACTAGTGGGCGTTTTGTGGCTTACATGTCAAATAGCAAGCCTCAAAATGATCTTACTAGTGAACTAATGGGCACATTTATGGCCTTACGTGTTCACTAGTAAGCCTCAAAATGATCTTACTAGTAAACTAGTGGGCGTTTTGTGGCTTACATCTTCACTCGTAAGCCTCAAAATGATCTTACTAGTGAACTAGTGGGCACATTTATGGCCTTACATGTTCACTAGTAAGCCTCAAAATGATCTTACTAGTGAACTAGTGGGCGTTTTGTGGCTTACATGTCAACAAGTAAGCCTCAAAATGATCTTACGAGTGAGCTAAGGGGCGTTTTCTGGCTTACATGTCACCTAGTAAGCCTCAAAATGATCTTACTAGTGAACTAGTGGGCACATTTATGGCCTTACATGTTCACGAGTAATCGTCAAAATGATCTTACTAGTGAACTAGTGGGCGTTTTGCGGCTTGCATGTCAACTAGTAAACGTCAAAATGATCTTACTAGTGAATTAGTGGGCACATTTATGGCCTTACATGTTCACTAGTAAGCGTCAAAATGATCTTACTAGTGAACAAGTGGGCACATTTATGGCCTTACATGTTCACTAGTAAGCCTCAAAATGATCTTACTAGAGAACTAGTGGGCATTTTGTGGCTTACATGTCAACTAGTAAGCCTCAAAATGATCTTACTAGTGAATTAGTGGGCACATTTATGGCCTTACATGTTCACTAGTAAGCGTCAAAATGATCTTACTAGTGAACTAGTGGGCACATTTATGGCCTTACATGTTCACTAGTAAGCCTCAAAATGATCTTACTAGTGAACTAGTGGGCGTTTTGTGGCTTACATGTTCATGAGTAAGCGTCAAAATGATCTTACTAGTGAACTAGTGGGCGTTTTGTGGCTTACATCTTCACTAGTAAGCCTCAAAATGATCTTACTAGAGAACTAGTGGGCATTTTGTGGCTTACATGTTCACGAGTAAGTAAGCGTCAAAATGATCTTACTAGTGAACTAGTGGGCGTTTTGCGGCTTGCATGTCAACTAGTAAGCGTCAAAATGATCTTACTAGTGAACTAGTGGGCGTTTTGTGGCTTACATCTTCACTAGTAAGCCTCAAAATGATCTTACGAGTGAGCTAGTGGGCGTTTTGCGGCTTACATGTTCACTAGTAAGCGTCACAATGACCTTACTTGTGAACTAGTGAGCGTTTTGTGGCTTACATGTTCACTAGTAAGCATCAAAATGATCTTACTAGTGAACTACTGGGCGTTTTGTGGCTTACATGTTCACTAGTAAGCCTCAAAATGATCTTACTAGTGAACTAGTGGGCGTTTTGTGGCTTACATGTCAAATAGCAAGCCTCAAAATGATCTTACTAGTGAACTAATGGGCACATTTATGGCCTTACGTGTTCACTAGTAAGCCTCAAAATGATCTTACTAGTAAACTAGTGGGCGTTTTGTGGCTTACATCTTCACTCGTAAGCCTCAAAATGATCTTACTAGTGAACTAGTGGGCACATTTATGGCCTTACATGTTCACTAGTAAGCCTCAAAATGATCTTACTAGTGAACTAGTGGGCGTTTTGTGGCTTACATGTCAACAAGTAAGCCTCAAAATGATCTTACGAGTGAGCTAAGGGGCGTTTTCTGGCTTACATGTCAACTAGTAAGCCTCAAAATGATCTTACTAGTGAACTAGTGGGCACATTTATGGCCTTACATGTTCACGAGTAATCGTCAAAATGATCTTACTAGTGAACTAGTGGGCGTTTTGCGGCTTGCATGTCAACTAGTAAACGTCAAAATGATCTTACTAGTGAATTAGTGGGCACATTTATGGCCTTACATGTTCACTAGTAAGCGTCAAAATGATCTTACTAGTGAACAAGTGGGCACATTTATGGCCTTACATGTTCACTAGTAAGCCTCAAAATGATCTTACTAGAGAACTAGTGGGCATTTTGTGGCTTACATGTCAACTAGTAAGCCTCAAAATGATCTTACTAGTGAATTAGTGGGCACATTTATGGCCTTACATGTTCACTAGTAAGCGTCAAAATGATCTTACTAGTGAACTAGTGGGCACATTTATGGCCTTACATGTTCACTAGTAAGCCTCAAAATGATCTTACTAGTGAACTAGTGGGCGTTTTGTGGCTTACATGTTCATGAGTAAGCGTCAAAATGATCTTACTAGTGAACTAGTGGGCGTTTTGTGGCTTACATCTTCACTAGTAAGCCTCAAAATGATCTTACTAGAGAACTAGTGGGCATTTTGTGGCTTACATGTTCACGAGTAAGTAAGCGTCAAAATGATCTTACTAGTGAACTAGTGGGCGTTTTGCGGCTTGCATGTCAACTAGTAAGCGTCAAAATGATCTTACTAGTGAACTAGTGGGCGTTTTGTGGCTTACATCTTCACTAGTAAGCCTCAAAATGATCTTACGAGTGAGCTAGTGGGCGTTTTGCGGCTTACATGTTCACTAGTAAGCGTCACAATGACCTTACTTGTGAACTAGTGAGCGTTTTGTGGCTTACATGTTCACTAGTAAGCATCAAAATGATCTTACTAGTGAACTACTGGGCGTTTTGTGGCTTACATGTTCACTAGTAAGCCTCAAAATGATCTTACTAGTGAACTAGTGGGCGTTTTGTGGCTTACATGTCAAATAGCAAGCCTCAAAATGATCTTACTAGTGAACTAATGGGCACATTTATGGCCTTACGTGTTCACTAGTAAGCCTCAAAATGATCTTACTAGTAAACTAGTGGGCGTTTTGTGGCTTACATCTTCACTCGTAAGCCTCAAAATGATCTTACTAGTGAACTAGTGGGCACATTTATGGCCTTACATGTTCACTAGTAAGCCTCAAAATGATCTTACCAGTGAACTAGTGGGCATTTTGCGGCTTACATGTCAACTAGTAAGCCTCAAAACGATCTTACTAGTGAACTAGTGGCTTCTTTTGTGGCTTACATGTTCACTAGTAAGCGTCACAATGACCTTACTTGTGAACTAGTGAGCGTTTTGTGGCTTACATGTTCACTAGTAAGCGTCAAAATGATCTTACTAGTGAACTAGTGGGCGTTTTGTGGCTTACATGTTCACTAGTAAGCCTCAAAATGATCTTACTAGTGAACTAGTGGGCGTTTTGTGGCTTACATGTCAAATAGCAAGCCTCAAAATGATCTTACTAGTGAACTAATGGGCACATTTATGGCCTTACGTGTTCACTAGTAAGCGTCAAAAGGATCTTACTAGTAAACTAGTGGGCACATTTATGGCCTTACATGTTCACTAGTAAGCCTCAAAATGATCTTACTAGTGAACTAGTGGGCGTTTTGCGGCTTGCATGTCAACTAGTAAGCCTCAAAATGATCTTACGAGTGAACTAGTGGGCGTTTTGTGGCTTACATGTTCACGGGTAAGCGTCAAAATGATCTTACTAGTGAACTAGTGGGCGTTTTGTGGCTTACATGTCAACAAGTAAGCCTCAAAATGATCTTACGAGTGAGCTAAGGGGCGTTTTCTGGCTTACATGTCAACTAGTAATCCTCAAAATGATCTTAATAGTGAACTAGTGGGCGTTTTGTGGCTTACATCTTCACTAAAAAAAAAGTTTGGGTTCATTGCCCAATTTGTTGCCGCATATGAAACAGAAGTGAACTGAACCCAAAACGTTATCATGTTGCTGTTAGTCAGCAAGTCCCCCCTAAAAAAAATAATAAATCGCTGCCGTGTGAGCCGCGTAAATATCACAACTTGAAACAAAAACGAACAACATTCGTCACACTGAATTAACAATACTTCACGTGTTATACAACATACTCCAATTCACAAGGCGCATTCACAACAACCGCGACCTTAACAAAGAAAGTAAAAACAAATTTTCCATGTCCTCGTCAAAAAGACCTTCAAGCATTAGAAAGAAAAGCCAAATGAGCTCCAGCTGCAGGCATCGCACGTCAAATCTCGAGTCGTTCGACAGTATGGACCCTGACGACTTGGACATCAAGATGGCCGTTGGCCACCATGCTGACCAGAAAATGTGCGACCCACCCGCTGTGTCCAAAAAGAGGTCCAAAAGCTAACCGCAAAATACCTATACAAATCAGTTTTAAGCCAATAAACTGATGAGATGCCGTAATGTAACGGGGCACCAATTTTGAAACGTGACGCATAAATATGCTCCCGTATATGCTCAAACAGTTCGTGCACAAACCGAAAGTCGCACAAACCTGCCTAAATATAGCCCGCAAAACGCGCTTGTTTATATCTAGATTCCACCCTTCGCCCGTTAAACCGAGATGTACCCAAAAAAACGACCCATCACTATATGAAGCAATATATATCCTCACGAGGTACGCGGGGGTGGGTGGAGCTTATTCCAGCCATCTCCGGGCAGTAGGAGGGGGACACCCTGAACCGGTCGCCAACCAATTACAGGGCACACAGACACAAGCACAACCACCCAAGCCCATGCTCACACCTAGGGACAATTTAGAGTTTCCAATCAGGCCGTCATGCATGTTATCGCAATATTAATATGAAACAAATCAACACACACACAAAACGGGAGATAAGATGAGATGAGTTTGTTGTACTTCCTCCTACAACCTCTCAAATCACTATTACCTGTTCACATTCCAACAAACAAACACCCATCAGGAAGCAATAACAAAGTAGCACGGTTAAGCACTGTGCATTTTTCCAGCGTTAAAGGGGATCGACATAACAACATGGACACACAAAATAAATGCCAACCAGGCGACAAAAAAACGTCATGCTAGTGTGCAACAGCTCATCCCCTTTTCTTTTTTTTTTCCTAGCACTCTTCCAGCATGCAGAGTTCACACCATACACTGCTCAAGGCTGCCAAAAGGCTTATCTATGCCACAACTGTCTTTGGTAAACACCACCTCGGGTGCGTGATTCTCAAAAATGCCATTGTTGACCTTAAAACGTGCAGTCATACTAAGTTAACGAAGCCAATTGTAAATTATTCACACGTGACCCTGAAACGTGCTGATTAAAGCTGGAAGATTTTGCTCTTGTGACGAACGAAATTAGAAATCCAGCCTGTGTATGCACAAATGAGATGTGTCTTAAAATCTGACAGGTTTTTTTTTATGACTCAAACCAACAAGAATTTGTATGTTCGACGATAGCTTCAACTCTAGTCATTAAATTTCATAATGACGGAAGGCACAACACAATCCACGGATAGCAAAGTTGTAACTGAATTTTCCAATTTCATGAGACAAGACCATCATTCCTCCCACAACAGGAGCCGTGATGGCTCTTCTCATGTTTCAAGAGAAATGTGCATCTTATGAACGTAATCTAAAAAAACATTGGAACATAATCGGAACATTCTGGCAATTAGCAGCATAACAGAAGCATTTATAAAACAAATAAGATAATTGAAACCCACAGACATTAACATTCACAAATCATCCAGATCAAGGCCTTCACTGTATACTTACACATTCTAACTCCTCCCAGAAAGTTAACAACGTCCACTGTTTACGACTTACAAACAACCATCTAAGCATCTCGTGACCTTCCGGCCCTTTTCAACCTAAACACACGGTGACCTCCTCATTCGTAGCATCACTGTGTCAAACCTCACCTGCCTGGGCCTTTCTTTATTCTCAACATACCCAACTTCCATCATCACCTTACGTCTCACCATCAATATTTTCACTTGCCTTTCACCCACTATAAGTATCCAAAACTCTCTGTGTCACCACACCCATACTCAACCATTTTACTTCTTTACCTGATTTACAAATACTTCATGTAGCGCCGGTTGAAATAATGAAGCTGAAGTGGTGTTAGGAATTATAATAAAAACAGTTACAATTACAAGTACCGGTAATTATAATAGATGCCATACAAACCTTCCACACTGCAAAAGCCAGAAAACAAAACAAACAAGACTCCATGAGTCGCGCCAAGAGTCACGCTTATCTACACACCCACACGCAAAGACTAATCCAACACATATTCGCAGACACAACCCTACAGACAAACCAAAATATTCACCTTGCTACCGCTCACAACCAAGTTAAGCACATCCAAACTTTTAATTTTGTCATCCGCGAGAAGACTTCACTCCATCCAAATATCGATACAGTATATACCATCAATTTACTGTCAAACAAGCCGCCATCCAAACTTGTTGCTCCTCAGCTCCATTTAGATGATATGATTTTCGCAGATCCTCCATTTCCTGGACAAATTGTACCACGTCAATTTTATGTGATGTAATGCCGTCTATGGCTTTTTGTTTTACATCTTCTTGTGTCCATGTTCTATAAACAAGAATGACAGGCGACTCATCTTTTATGTCTGGATTTGCAACTTCAATCATGGGAAAAGCGTCTCGTACCTCACTCCCTTCGTCAACCTTTGTCGCAGCAGGGGAAAAAACACTACTCCAATTTTTGGAAAATTCCACTCCCAAATATCCTTTTCCCCTGGTGGCCATCGGATGGCCCCCTCTGTAAGAGGGTGGAGGGGATGGTGGAAAAGGAGGAGATGTCGGAAGAGTCGGATACAACGGTGGTGTAACAACAGTATTTGTGGATGCCATCTCCAACGCATTTTCTCTTTCTTCTTTCTGCTCCAATGCATTCTCTCTTTCTACTTTCTGTTCCCCTGTCAGTATACCTACCGGACCCGATTCATCATCTTCTTTCCTGTGAAACATAACGTCTCCCTCAATCTTTTCACTTACACAATCCCCTCTTTCCACTTTTTCTAAACCCCTCTTTACTTTCACTTTCCGCCTCTTTTCAGCCAAGGACACCCAGAAATCAATGTCTCCAAACCCATCCTTATCCATTTTCGTTTTGTCATTCTTGCACATTGATCTAATATTATCCTGCAGGCGCATCAACGTTTGTATATTCAGCTGTCCAGCGAATTTGTATTTTTCCATCCACGTATCTAAATGTTTTATCTTCGAAGGACATTGACTCTCTACGAATCTCCAGTCCTTACATGTTAACTTCTTTTTGGGATCACCTCTCTCCACGGTCTTACTATTATGAACCCCCATTGCGAATTAGGGGGTGGAACTTTGAGAATTTGAGAATTTTTTGTTTAGAGTCAGCGATTTACCTAGGGTAACTAGGCTGACTATTCCCTTGAACAGGGTGGCAATTTCTCCGACTGAGGTAATTTCCAACCTTCTACCACCAAGGTGGCGGGAAATTCTTGCATCTGCTTCCTCAGACAGTTGCCACAACAAATGTCCTGTTCAGATGAGGTAGCGAACCTCCACTCACACAGTTACACAGTCATTCATTTATGCGCATTTAATTTGCTTTTATCCTATTACCTTGACCAGAGGTAACGCACTATACACACATTATTTATACCCGGGGTTTAATACACATTATTTACACACGGAGTTTAAGCACGTGCAGGACACCGTCGCCCTCACCAGTTGATGAGACTTGCCGGTCTGTATGCCTGATAGGGACTCGTATGGCTCAGGGCTTTGCGGCTTAAAAAGACCACGTCTTTTTGCCGGCGCGCAAACACTCAATCACCGTTGAAAGAGTTCCTTCTCAACAAACCCCTCTCAGGCTCACATAGGGTCTCGAACCAGGCGTTCGAACCAAACTACAACACCTGTCCTGAGAGTGTTTCAATTAAAAACAGGTTTAAAGACCACCCCGACCTCCGTCTTTACAAACCCGGCGCGCAAACACTCACCTAGAGTGTCGATGCAGAGTTTAAGTACGTACAGGACACCGTGGCCACGGTCTTCCTGGCCGTCGACTCAGCGTCTGGAGGCGTCAGGTATGTTGCGATCCCGGACGAGCCCCCAAAAATGTCAGGTCGGTCCAAATTGACACGCAGGAATAACCAAAAGGAGGAGACAGGAGACTCGATTCTGGTACCAGGAGGGAACGAGGAGAAGCGTTCGGTTTCAATTCTCCACACGTAACCCTAACGATCTCCCCCTTCACCTCCTCATTTATTGGGAAAGCTACTACATAGGTGTGTCCAACCTAAAGGGTGGGGGCTGTTGAACACACACTGAACTTGTTTGACTGTGTGTGTGTATGTGAGTGCAATTTACGTACATGTGTGCAAATGTCACATAAACATCCCGTTGCAGCTGGTGTTGATGTCTCCATTCCCGGTTCAGCCTTGCTCGCTGTTTAGTCTTAACAGTTATCTCTTCCCAACAACGTCCTCGGAAAGGTGGTTGCGACCCTAAACCTTTCACACAGTACAGCAAGCAAAAGTGAGCACATAATGAAGAACATATAATGATTATAGATGTGAGTAAATAATAAAGGATAAATCTTTATTGAAAGCATAAGCGTTCTTCATTGCAGGCAAAGCCAACTAATGATTGCAAGCATAAGCGTTCTTCTTTGCAAGCAAAATCAAACTATACTGACAGGCAGAAGCATTCTTCATTGCGAGCATAAAATGACGACACGAGAATCAACCGAATAATACGTGAATGTATGATTACTAAAAAATAATAAATCCAACAAAGCGTCAAAATGACCTTACTAGTGAACTCGTGAGCATTTTGTGGCTTACATGTTCACTAGTAAGCGTCAAAATGACCTTGCTAGTGAACTAGTGAGCGTTTTTGTGGCTTACATGTTCACTAGTAAGCGTCAAAATGATCTTACTAGTGAACTATTGGGCGTTTTGTGGCTTACATGTTCACTAGTAAGCCTCAAAATGATCTTACTAGTGAACTAGTGGGCGTTTTGTGGCTTACATGTCAACTAGTAAGCCTCAAAATGATCTTACTAGTGAACTAGTGGGCGTTTTGCGGCTTACATGTCAATTAGTAAGCCTCAAAATGATCTTACTAGTGAACTAGTGGGCACATTTATGGCCTTACATGTTCACGAGGAAGCATCAAAATGATCTTACGAGTGAACTAGTAGGCGTTTTGCGGCTTACATGTCAACTAGTAAGCCTCAAAATGATCTTACTAGTGAACTAGTGGGCGTTTTGTGGCTTAAATGTTCACTAGTAAGCGTCAAAATGACCTTACTAGTGAACTAGTGAGCGTTTTGTGGCTTACATGTTTACTAGTAAGCATCAAAATGACCTTGCTAGTGAACTAGTGAGCGTTTTTGTGGCTTACATGTTCACTAGTAAGCGTCAAAATGATCTTACTAGTGAACTATTGGGCGTTTTGTGGCTTACATGTTCACTAGTAAGCCTCAAAATGATCTTACTAGTGAACTAGTGGGCACATTTATGGCCTTACATGTTCACTAGTAAGCGTCAAAATGACCTTACTAGTGAACTAGTGAGCGTTTTGTGGCTTACATGTTCACTAGTAAGCGTCAAAATGATCTTACTAGTGAACTAGTGGGCGTTTTGTGGCTTACATGTCAACTAGTAAGCCTCAAAATGATCTTACTAGTGAACTAGTAGGCACATTTATGGCCTTACATGTTCACTAGTAAGCGTCAAAATGATCTTACTAGTGAACTAGTGGGCACATTTATGGCCTTACATGTTCACTAGTAAGCCTCAAATTGATCTTACTCGTGAACTAGTGGCGTTTTGCGGCTTACATGTCAACTAGTAAGCCTCAAAATGATCTTACTAGTGAACTAGCGGGCACATTTATGGCCTTACATGTTCACTAGTAAGCGTCAAAATGATCTTACTAGTGAACTAGTGGGCGTTTTGCGGCTTACATGTCAACTAGTAAGCCTCAAAATAATCTTACTAGTGAACTAGTGGGCGTTTTGCGGCTTACATGTCAACTAGTAAGCCTCATAATGATCTTACTCGTGAACTAGTGGGCACATTTATGGGCTTACATCTTCACTAGTAAGCGTCAAATTGATCTTACTCGTGAACTAGTAGGCGTTTTGCGGCTTACATGTCAACTAGTAAGCCTCAATATGATCTTACTAGTGAACTAGTGGGCACATTTATGGGCTTACATCTTCACTAGTAAGCGTCAAATTGATCTTACTCGTGAACTAGTGGGCGTTTTGCAGCTTACATGTCAACTAGTAAGCCTCAAAATGATCTTACTAGTGAACTAGTGGGCGTTTTGTGGCTTACATGTTCACTCGTAAGCGTCAAAATGACCTTACTAGTGAACTAGTGGCGTTTTGCGGCTTACAACTCAACTAGTAATCCTCAAAATAATCTTACTAGTGAACTAGTAGGCGTTTTGCGGCTTACATGTCAACTAGTAAGCCTCAAAATGATCTTACTAGTGAACTAGTGGGCACATTTATGGGCTTACATCTTCACTACTAAGCGTCAAATTGATCTTACTCGTGAACTAGTGGGCGTTTTGCGGCTTACATGTCAACTAGTACGCCTCAAAATGATCTTACTAGTGAACTAGTGGGCGTTTTGTGGCTTACATGTTTACTAGTAAGCATCAAAATGACCTTGCTAGTGAACTAGTGAGCGTTTTTGTGGCTTACATGTTCACTAGTAAGCGTCAAAATGATCTTACTAGTGAACTATTGGGCGTTTTGTGGCTTACATGTTCACTAGTAAGCCTCAAAATGATCTTACTAGTGAACTAGTGGGCACATTTATGGCCTTACATGTTCACTAGTAAGCGTCAAAATGACCTTACTAGTGAACTAGTGAGCGTTTTGTGGCTTACATGTTCACTAGTAAGCGTCAAAATGATCTTACTAGTGAACTAGTGGGCGTTTTGTGGCTTACATGTCAACTAGTAAGCCTCAAAATGATCTTACTAGTGAACTAGTAGGCACATTTATGGCCTTACATGTTCACTAGTAAGCGTCAAAATGATCTTACTAGTGAACTAGTGGGCACATTTATGGCCTTACATGTTCACTAGTAAGCCTCAAATTGATCTTACTCGTGAACTAGTGGCGTTTTGCGGCTTACATGTCAACTAGTAAGCCTCAAAATGATCTTACTAGTGAACTAGTGGGCACATTTATGGCCTTACATGTTCACTAGTAAGCGTCAAAATGATCTTACTAGTGAACTAGTGGGCGTTTTGCGGCTTACATGTCAACTAGTAAGCCTCAAAATAATCTTACTAGTGAACTAGTGGGCGTTTTGCGGCTTACATGTCAACTAGTAAGCCTCATAATGATCTTACTCGTGAACTAGTGGGCACATTTATGGGCTTACATCTTCACTAGTAAGCGTCAAATTGATCTTACTCGTGAACTAGTAGGCGTTTTGCGGCTTACATGTCAACTAGTAAGCCTCAATATGATCTTACTAGTGAACTAGTGGGCACATTTATGGGCTTACATCTTCACTAGTAAGCGTCAAATTGATCTTACTCGTGAACTAGTGGGCGTTTTGCAGCTTACATGTCAACTAGTAAGCCTCAAAATGATCTTACTAGTGAACTAGTGGGCGTTTTGTGGCTTACATGTTCACTCGTAAGCGTCAAAATGACCTTACTAGTGAACTAGTGGCGTTTTGCGGCTTACAACTCAACTAGTAATCCTCAAAATAATCTTACTAGTGAACTAGTAGGCGTTTTGCGGCTTACATGTCAACTAGTAAGCCTCAAAATGATCTTACTAGTGAACTAGTGGGCACATTTATGGGCTTACATCTTCACTACTAAGCGTCAAATTGATCTTACTCGTGAACTAGTGGGCGTTTTGCGGCTTACATGTCAACTAGTACGCCTCAAAATGATCTTACTAGTGAACTAGTGGGCGTTTTGTGGCTTACATGTCAATTAGTAAGCCTCAAAATGATCTTACTAGTGAACTAGTGGGCACATTTATGGCCTTACATGTTCACTAGTAAGCGTCAAAATGATCTTACTAGTGAACTAGTGGGCACATTTATGGCCTTACATGTTCACTAGTAAGCGTCAAAATGATCTTACTAGTGAACTAGTAGGCGTTTTGCGGCTTACATGTCAACTAGTAAGCCTCAAAATGATCTTACGAGTGAACTAGTGGTCGTTTTGCGGCTTACATGTCAATTAGTAAGTCTCAAAATGATCTTACTATTGAACTAGTGGGCACATTTATGGCCTTACATTTTCACTAGTAAGCGTCAAAATGATCTTACTAGTGAACTAGTGGGCGTTTTGTGGCTTACATGTCAACTAGTAAGCCTCAAAAGTATCTTACTAGTGAACTAGTGGGCACATTTATAGCCTTACATGTTCACTAGTAAGCCTCAAAATGATCTTACTAGTGAACTAGTGGGCATTTTGTGGCTTACATGTCAACTAGTAAGCCTCAAAATGATCTTACTAGTGAACTAGTGGGCATTTTGTGGCTTACATGTCAACTAGTAAGCCTCAAAATTATCTTACGAGTGAGCTAGTGGGCGTTTTGCGGCTTACATGTCAACTAGTAAGCCTCAAATTGATCTTACTCGTGAACTAGTGAGTGTTTGGTGGCTTACATGTTCACTAGTAGGCGTCAAAATGATCTTACTAGTGAGCGTTTTGTGGCTTACATGTTCACTAGTAAGCGTCAAAATGACCTTACTATTGAACTAGTGAGTGTTTTGTGGCTTACATGTTCACTAGTAAGCATCAAAATGATCTTACTAGTGAACTAGTGGGCACATTTATGGCCTTACATGTTCACGAGTAAACGTCAAAATGATCTTACTAGTGAACTAGTGGGCGTTTTGTGGCTTAAATATCAACTAGTAAGCCTCAAAATGATACGAGTTAGCTAGTGGCCGTTTTGCGGCTTACATGTCAACTAATAAGCCTCAAAATTATCTTACTCGTGAACTAGTGAGCGTTTTGTGGCTTACATGTTCACTAGTAAGCCTCAAAATGATCTTACCAGTGAACTAGTGGGCGTTTTGCGGCTTACATGTCAACTAGTAAGCCTCACAATGATCTTACTAGTGAACTAGTGGGCACATTTATGGCCTTACATGTTCACGAGTAAACGTCAAAATGATCTTACTAGTGAACTAGTGGGCGTTTTGTGGCTGACATATCAACTAGTAAGCCTCAAAATGATCTTACGAGTGAGCTAGTGGGCGTTTTGCGGCTTACATGTCAACTAGTAAGCCTCAAAATGGTCTTACTCGTGGACTAGTGAGCGTTTTGTGGCTTACACGTTCACTAGTAAGTGTCAAAATGACCTTACTAGTGAACTAGTGTTTTGTGGCTTACATGTTCACTAGTAGGCGTCAAAATGATCTTACTAGTTAGCGTTTTGTGGCTTACATGTTCACTAGTAAACGTCAAAATGACCTTACTAGTGAACTAGTGAGTGTTTTGTGGCTTACATGTTCACTAGTAAGCCTCAAAATGATCTTACTAGTGAACTAGTGGGCACATTTATGGCCTTACATGTTCACTAGTAAGCCTCAAATTGATCTTACTCGTGAACTAGTGGCGTTTTGCGGCTTACATGTCAACTAGTAAGCCTCAAAATGATCTTACTAGTGAACTAGTGGGCACATTTATGGCCTTACATGTTCACTAGTAAGCGTCAAAATGATCTTACTAGTGAACTAGTGGGCGTTTTGCGGCTTACATGTCAACTAGTAAGCCTCAAAATAATCTTACTAGTGAACTAGTGGGCGTTTTGCGGCTTACATGTCAACTAGTAAGCCTCATAATGATCTTACTCGTGAACTAGTGGGCACATTTATGGGCTTACATCTTCACTAGTAAGCGTCAAATTGATCTTACTCGTGAACTAGTAGGCGTTTTGCGGCTTACATGTCAACTAGTAAGCCTCAATATGATCTTACTAGTGAACTAGTGGGCACATTTATGGGCTTACATCTTCACTAGTAAGCGTCAAATTGATCTTACTCGTGAACTAGTGGGCGTTTTGCAGCTTACATGTCAACTAGTAAGCCTCAAAATGATCTTACTAGTGAACTAGTGGGCGTTTTGTGGCTTACATGTTCACTCGTAAGCGTCAAAATGACCTTACTAGTGAACTAGTGGCGTTTTGCGGCTTACAACTCAACTAGTAATCCTCAAAATAATCTTACTAGTGAACTAGTAGGCGTTTTGCGGCTTACATGTCAACTAGTAAGCCTCAAAATGATCTTACTAGTGAACTAGTGGGCACATTTATGGGCTTACATCTTCACTACTAAGCGTCAAATTGATCTTACTCGTGAACTAGTGGGCGTTTTGCGGCTTACATGTCAACTAGTACGCCTCAAAATGATCTTACTAGTGAACTAGTGGGCGTTTTGTGGCTTACATGTCAATTAGTAAGCCTCAAAATGATCTTACTAGTGAACTAGTGGGCACATTTATGGCCTTACATGTTCACTAGTAAGCGTCAAAATGATCTTACTAGTGAACTAGTGGGCACATTTATGGCCTTACATGTTCACTAGTAAGCGTCAAAATGATCTTACTAGTGAACTAGTAGGCGTTTTGCGGCTTACATGTCAACTAGTAAGCCTCAAAATGATCTTACGAGTGAACTAGTGGTCGTTTTGCGGCTTACATGTCAATTAGTAAGTCTCAAAATGATCTTACTATTGAACTAGTGGGCACATTTATGGCCTTACATTTTCACTAGTAAGCGTCAAAATGATCTTACTAGTGAACTAGTGGGCGTTTTGTGGCTTACATGTCAACTAGTAAGCCTCAAAATTATCTTACTAGTGAACTAGTGGGCACATTTATAGCCTTACATGTTCACTAGTAAGCCTCAAAATGATCTTACTAGTGAACTAGTGGGCATTTTGTGGCTTACATGTCAACTAGTAAGCCTCAAAATGATCTTACTAGTGAACTAGTGGGCATTTTGTGGCTTACATGTCAACTAGTAAGCCTCAAAATTATCTTACGAGTGAGCTAGTGGGCGTTTTGCGGCTTACATGTCAACTAGTAAGCCTCAAATTGATCTTACTCGTGAACTAGTGAGTGTTTGGTGGCTTACATGTTCACTAGTAGGCGTCAAAATGATCTTACTAGTGAGCGTTTTGTGGCTTACATGTTCACTAGTAAGCGTCAAAATGACCTTACTATTGAACTAGTGAGTGTTTTGTGGCTTACATGTTCACTAGTAAGCATCAAAATGATCTTACTAGTGAACTAGTGGGCACATTTATGGCCTTACATGTTCACGAGTAAACGTCAAAATGATCTTACTAGTGAACTAGTGGGCGTTTTGTGGCTTACATATCAACTAGTAAGCCTCAAAATGATACGAGTTAGCTAGTGGCCGTTTTGCGGCTTACATGTCAACTAATAAGCCTCAAAATTATCTTACTCGTGAACTAGTGAGCGTTTTGTGGCTTACATGTTCACTAGTAAGCCTCAAAATGATCTTACCAGTGAACTAGTGGGCGTTTTGCGGCTTACATGTCAACTAGTAAGCCTCACAATGATCTTACTAGTGAACTAGTGGGCACATTTATGGCCTTACATGTTCACGAGTAAACGTCAAAATGATCTTACTAGTGAACTAGTGGGCGTTTTGTGGCTGACATATCAACTAGTAAGCCTCAAAATGATCTTACGAGTGAGCTAGTGGGCGTTTTGCGGCTTACATGTCAACTAGTAAGCCTCAAAATGGTCTTACTCGTGGACTAGTGAGCGTTTTGTGGCTTACACGTTCACTAGTAAGTGTCAAAATGACCTTACTAGTGAACTAGTGTTTTGTGGCTTACATGTTCACTAGTAGGCGTCAAAATGATCTTACTAGTTAGCGTTTTGTGGCTTACATGTTCACTAGTAAACGTCAAAATGACCTTACTAGTGAACTAGTGAGTGTTTTGTGGCTTACATGTTCACTAGTAAGCCTCAAAATGATCTTACTAGTGAACTAGTGGGCACATTTATGGCCTTACATGTTCACTAGTAAGCCTCAAATTGATCTTACTCGTGAACTAGTGGCGTTTTGCGGCTTACATGTCAACTAGTAAGCCTCAAAATGATCTTACTAGTGAACTAGTGGGCACATTTATGGCCTTACATGTTCACTAGTAAGCGTCAAAATGATCTTACTAGTGAACTAGTGGGCGTTTTGCGGCTTACATGTCAACTAGTAAGCCTCAAAATAATCTTACTAGTGAACTAGTGGGCGTTTTGCGGCTTACATGTCAACTAGTAAGCCTCATAATGATCTTACTCGTGAACTAGTGGGCACATTTATGGGCTTACATCTTCACTAGTAAGCGTCAAATTGATCTTACTCGTGAACTAGTAGGCGTTTTGCGGCTTACATGTCAACTAGTAAGCCTCAATATGATCTTACTAGTGAACTAGTGGGCACATTTATGGGCTTACATCTTCACTAGTAAGCGTCAAATTGATCTTACTCGTGAACTAGTGGGCGTTTTGCAGCTTACATGTCAACTAGTAAGCCTCAAAATGATCTTACTAGTGAACTAGTGGGCGTTTTGTGGCTTACATGTTCACTCGTAAGCGTCAAAATGACCTTACTAGTGAACTAGTGGCGTTTTGCGGCTTACAACTCAACTAGTAATCCTCGAAATAATCTTACTAGTGAACTAGTAGGCGTTTTGCGGCTTACATGTCAACTAGTAAGCCTCAAAATGATCTTACTAGTGAACTAGTGGGCACATTTATGGGCTTACATCTTCACTACTAAGCGTCAAATTGATCTTACTCGTGAACTAGTGGGCGTTTTGCGGCTTACATGTCAACTAGTACGCCTCAAAATGATCTTACTAGTGAACTAGTGGGCGTTTTGTGGCTTACATGTCAATTAGTAAGCCTCAAAATGATCTTACTAGTGAACTAGTGGGCACATTTATGGCCTTACATGTTCACTAGTAAGCGTCAAAATGATCTTACTAGTGAACTAGTGGGCACATTTATGGCCTTACATGTTCACTAGTAAGCGTCAAAATGATCTTACTAGTGAACTAGTAGGCGTTTTGCGGCTTACATGTCAACTAGTAAGCCTCAAAATGATCTTACGAGTGAACTAGTGGTCGTTTTGCGGCTTACATGTCAATTAGTAAGTCTCAAAATGATCTTACTATTGAACTAGTGGGCACATTTATGGCCTTACATTTTCACTAGTAAGCGTCAAAATGATCTTACTAGTGAACTAGTGGGCGTTTTGTGGCTTACATGTCAACTAGTAAGCCTCAAAATTATCTTACTAGTGAACTAGTGGGCACATTTATAGCCTTACATGTTCACTAGTAAGCCTCAAAATGATCTTACTAGTGAACTAGTGGGCATTTTGTGGCTTACATGTCAACTAGTAAGCCTCAAAATGATCTTACTAGTGAACTAGTGGGCATTTTGTGGCTTACATGTCAACTAGTAAGCCTCAAAATTATCTTACGAGTGAGCTAGTGGGCGTTTTGCGGCTTACATGTCAACTAGTAAGCCTCAAATTGATCTTACTCGTGAACTAGTGAGTGTTTGGTGGCTTACATGTTCACTAGTAGGCGTCAAAATGATCTTACTAGTGAGCGTTTTGTGGCTTACATGTTCACTAGTAAGCGTCAAAATGACCTTACTATTGAACTAGTGAGTGTTTTGTGGCTTACATGTTCACTAGTAAGCATCAAAATGATCTTACTAGTGAACTAGTGGGCACATTTATGGCCTTACATGTTCACGAGTAAACGTCAAAATGATCTTACTAGTGAACTAGTGGGCGTTTTGTGGCTTACATATCAACTAGTAAGCCTCAAAATGATACGAGTTAGCTAGTGGCCGTTTTGCGGCTTACATGTCAACTAATAAGCCTCAAAATTATCTTACTCGTGAACTAGTGAGCGTTTTGTGGCTTACATGTTCACTAGTAAGCCTCAAAATGATCTTACCAGTGAACTAGTGGGCGTTTTGCGGCTTACATGTCAACTAGTAAGCCTCACAATGATCTTACTAGTGAACTAGTGGGCACATTTATGGCCTTACATGTTCACGAGTAAACGTCAAAATGATCTTACTAGTGAACTAGTGGGCGTTTTGTGGCTGACATATCAACTAGTAAGCCTCAAAATGATCTTACGAGTGAGCTAGTGGGCGTTTTGCGGCTTACATGTCAACTAGTAAGCCTCAAAATGGTCTTACTCGTGGACTAGTGAGCGTTTTGTGGCTTACACGTTCACTAGTAAGTGTCAAAATGACCTTACTAGTGAACTAGTGTTTTGTGGCTTACATGTTCACTAGTAGGCGTCAAAATGATCTTACTAGTTAGCGTTTTGTGGCTTACATGTTCACTAGTAAACGTCAAAATGACCTTACTAGTGAACTAGTGAGTGTTTTGTGGCTTACATGTTCACTAGTAAGCCTCAAAATGATCTTACTAGTGAACTAGTGGGCACATTTATGGCCTTACATGTTCACTAGTAAGCCTCAAATTGATCTTACTCGTGAACTAGTGGCGTTTTGCGGCTTACATGTCAACTAGTAAGCCTCAAAATGATCTTACTAGTGAACTAGTGGGCACATTTATGGCCTTACATGTTCACTAGTAAGCGTCAAAATGATCTTACTAGTGAACTAGTGGGCGTTTTGCGGCTTACATGTCAACTAGTAAGCCTCAAAATAATCTTACTAGTGAACTAGTGGGCGTTTTGCGGCTTACATGTGAACTAGTAAGCCTCATAATGATCTTACTCGTGAACTAGTGGGCACATTTATGGGCTTACATCTTCACTAGTAAGCGTCAAATTGATCTTACTCGTGAACTAGTAGGCGTTTTGCGGCTTACATGTCAACTAGTAAGCCTCAATATGATCTTACTAGTGAACTAGTGGGCACATTTATGGGCTTACATCTTCACTAGTAAGCGTCAAATTGATCTTACTCGTGAACTAGTGGGCGTTTTGCAGCTTACATGTCAACTAGTAAGCCTCAAAATGATCTTACTAGTGAACTAGTGGGCGTTTTGTGGCTTACATGTTCACTCGTAAGCGTCAAAATGACCTTACTAGTGAACTAGTGGCGTTTTGCGGCTTACAACTCAACTAGTAATCCTCAAAATAATCTTACTAGTGAACTAGTAGGCGTTTTGCGGCTTACATGTCAACTAGTAAGCCTCAAAATGATCTTACTAGTGAACTAGTGGGCACATTTATGGGCTTACATCTTCACTACTAAGCGTCAAATTGATCTTACTCGTGAACTAGTGGGCGTTTTGCGGCTTACATGTCAACTAGTACGCCTCAAAATGATCTTACTAGTGAACTAGTGGGCGTTTTGTGGCTTACATGTCAATTAGTAAGCCTCAAAATGATCTTACTAGTGAACTAGTGGGCACATTTATGGCCTTACATGTTCACTAGTAAGCGTCAAAATGATCTTACTAGTGAACTAGTGGGCACATTTATGGCCTTACATGTTCACTAGTAAGCGTCAAAATGATCTTACTAGTGAACTAGTAGGCGTTTTGCGGCTTACATGTCAACTAGTAAGCCTCAAAATGATCTTACGAGTGAACTAGTGGTCGTTTTGCGGCTTACATGTCAATTAGTAAGTCTCAAAATGATCTTACTATTGAACTAGTGGGCACATTTATGGCCTTACATTTTCACTAGTAAGCGTCAAAATGATCTTACTAGTGAACTAGTGGGCGTTTTGTGGCTTACATGTCAACTAGTAAGCCTCAAAATTATCTTACTAGTGAACTAGTGGGCACATTTATAGCCTTACATGTTCACTAGTAAGCCTCAAAATGATCTTACTAGTGAACTAGTGGGCATTTTGTGGCTTACATGTCAACTAGTAAGCCTCAAAATGATCTTACTAGTGAACTAGTGGGCATTTTGTGGCTTACATGTCAACTAGTAAGCCTCAAAATTATCTTACGAGTGAGCTAGTGGGCGTTTTGCGGCTTACATGTCAACTAGTAAGCCTCAAATTGATCTTACTCGTGAACTAGTGAGTGTTTGGTGGCTTACATGTTCACTAGTAGGCGTCAAAATGATCTTACTAGTGAGCGTTTTGTGGCTTACATGTTCACTAGTAAGCGTCAAAATGACCTTACTATTGAACTAGTGAGTGTTTTGTGGCTTACATGTTCACTAGTAAGCATCAAAATGATCTTACTAGTGAACTAGTGGGCACATTTATGGCCTTACATGTTCACGAGTAAACGTCAAAATGATCTTACTAGTGAACTATTGGGCGTTTTGTGGCTTACATATCAACTAGTAAGCCTCAAAATGATACGAGTTAGCTAGTGGCCGTTTTGCGGCTTACATGTCAACTAATAAGCCTCAAAATTATCTTACTCGTGAACTAGTGAGCGTTTTGTGGCTTACATGTTCACTAGTAAGCCTCAAAATGATCTTACCAGTGAACTAGTGGGCGTTTTGCGGCTTACATGTCAACTAGTAAGCCTCACAATGATCTTACTAGTGAACTAGTGGGCACATTTATGGCCTTACATGTTCACGAGTAAACGTCAAAATGATCTTACTAGTGAACTAGTGGGCGTTTTGTGGCTGACATATCAACTAGTAAGCCTCAAAATGATCTTACGAGTGAGCTAGTGGGCGTTTTGCGGCTTACATGTCAACTAGTAAGCCTCAAAATGGTCTTACTCGTGGACTAGTGAGCGTTTTGTGGCTTACACGTTCACTAGTAAGTGTCAAAATGACCTTACTAGTGAACTAGTGTTTTGTGGCTTACATGTTCACTAGTAGGCGTCAAAATGATCTTACTAGTTAGCGTTTTGTGGCTTACATGTTCACTAGTAAACGTCAAAATGACCTTACTAGTGAACTAGTGAGTGTTTTGTGGCTTACATGTTCACTAGTAAGCGTCAAAATGATCTTACTAGTGAACTAGTGGGCGTTTTGTGGCTTACATGTCAACTAGTAAGCCTCAAAATTATCTTACTAGTGAACTAGTGGGCAAATTTATAGCCTTACATGTTCACTAGTAAGCCTCAAAATTCTTACAAGTGAACTAGTGGGCACATTTATGGCCTTGCATGTTCACTAGTAAGCGTCAAAATGATCTTACTAGTGAACTAGTGGGCGTTTTGTGGCTTACATGTCAACTAGTAAGCCTCAAAACGATCTTATTAGTGAACTAGTGGGCACATTTATGGCCTTACATGTTCACTAGTAAGCGTGAAAATGATCTTACTAGTGAACCAGTGGGCGTTTTGTGGCTTACATCTTCACTAGTAAGCCTCAAAATGATCTTACGAGTGAACTAGTGGGCGTTTTGTGGCTTACATGTCAACTAGTAAGCCTCAAAACGATCTTATTAGTGAACTAGTGGGCACATTTATGGCCTTACATGTTCACTAGTAAGCGTCAAAATGATCTTACTAGTGAACTAGTATTTATTTGTATTTTTTTTAGCATTACTACTCCATTTTGTAATGCATATTCTACTTGCCAGTATTTTTCTTTATTTTCAAGTTCAACATTAGATGTTTTATTTTTACATCACATGTTAAACTTACCTTGAGCATTGTAAAAAGTGGTTTCATTTAATTTCGTAATTTCGTTAATTACCCTACGTTTTTCAGTCTAAAACTCAATTGAAAATGTTTCGATATAATATCCTCATCAAACACACCAGTCTTTTTTGTCTCTTATCTGTGACAAGCATGCACATACACTCATCCTGGGATTTGCTCTTTCTTATTAAATCTTGTTAATTACTTTGCACTTTGTTAATGTTTTGAAGATTACATTTTTTTCCAAAAATGGTCTCACAAATGTATTCAACCTCTTTCACAACTCTGACTTTTACAAGATAACCAGCACAAACTAAAACCAACCAGCAAACATACATGCTCACCTGAGTTTTACCAGGTCACCATACTAGTACATACTGCCACTAAATGGATAGCGGAAAACAAAAAAAGGTACACTTATCACTACACTATAAATGGGCTATAGTGTTGACGGTGAGTCTTTGTAAATGGTTGTCTGTCTCTGAGTCCTAAAACAGTGTATGGTTTATGAAATAAATATATTTTTTCCCAATTGCAAAGCAGAGACAATCTTTTTTTTTTTTACAACTGAGACTGTTACGGCTTTGTAATACACATTTCCCTTTGTCTATGGGGAGTCACTATTTTTCATGTCATCAAAGGGATTAAGGCCTACTCCAATAATTTAGTCATTCAAACTTGCATCATAAACTGAACTTTCTTGCTGTGGAAAAAAAATACCACAAACCACAGGCAGCATTGTGACTTTCCTAATTTTCTTTTCATAAAACGACAAGTCAAACTAAAACAATGCCCTAAGTAATTGGAATGCCATTGTTATTAAACCAAAAGATGGGTTTAGAGTAGGTAGAGTGGTTTCTGGTAGAGGTGGGTGTGTGTGGGAAATGGGGGTGTCCTTTTCAAATCGGCAGAAAAACATGTTTAGTTCATTAGCAAGACCCTTATTGTTCACTGTTTGGGTGGGGGGTGGCATTCTATAGTTAGTGATTGCTTTCAGGCCATTCCATACAGATGCAGAGTCTTTAGCAGAGAACTGGTTTTTCAGACTCTCTGCATAGCTTCTCTTAGCGATGTTAATTTCCTTTGTCAATTGGTTTCGGGCGTGTTTGTACAGTGCCCGATCTCCACTTCTAAATGCAGCCTCTTTCTCTTTCCTGAGTTGCCCGAGTTTGGGAGTAAACCATGGCGGAAGAACTTCGTTGGTACACACATGTCCTCACAGAAACTGATGTATGATGTTACAGTGTCTGTGTATTCATCCAGTGTGCCCGTTGAAGTTTCAAAGACGCCCCAATCAGTGCAGTCTAAGCATTCTTGTAGAGCTAGCTTTGCTTCATCCGTCCATTTTTTTCACAGTCTTAACAACCGGTTTAACACATTTGAGTTTCTGTCTGTATGTATGTGGATTACATTGTGGTCAGAAAGACCCAATGCTGCACGGGCGACCGATCGGTATGCATTTTTGATTGTTGTATAGCAGTGGTCTAGAATGTTGCCTTCTCTGGAGAAACAGTCGATGTGCTGCTTATATCTGGGAAGTTCACGGTTAAGATGTGCTCTATTAAAATCGCCCAAAATGATCAGGGGTGACTCTGGGTATTTTAGTTCGAGTTTGTTTACTTGTTTGGCTAGCGTTTGTATCGCCGTGTTAGCGTTAGCTTGTGGCGCAATGAAAACACCGACTAGTAAAAATGAGGTGAACTCACGTGGCGAGTAGAATGGCTTGCAGTTTAAAGACAGCGACTCCAGGTCCGGGCTGCAGTGTGCGTCGAGCTTCGTGACATCAGTGCACCATTCTTCGTTGATATAGAAGCAAATCCCACCACCTTTCGATTTCCCTGATAGCTCCGTGTCGCGGTCGGCTCGGAGAAGGCGGAAGCCGGTAGATGTAGCGCGGAATCCGGGTGGCGGTCACTGAGCCAGGTTTCAGTGAAGCAGAGCGCAGCAGAACGTGCAAAGGTTTTGTTGGTCTTTGTGAGAAGAAGTTCATCCATCTTAGTTGGCAGAGATCGTAGATTAGCAAGATGGATCGATGGGATGGTGAAAAAAGGCCGAGCGTAGCCTCCCCAATGCGCAGCAACTTTTCCCTCGTGTAAGTAAGCCGCTCAGGGTCGGCAAAAATAAACGAAAATGACAAAAACAGGGATAATACTAGGGAGCGTGTGACCGAGGCTGCCATACCTGTCGGCGCCTGATGGCGTTTATTATCCGTTGTATTCTTTGCGTTCACTAACAGATGTAATGCAAAGGACCGCAGCAGCGCGACTTTGTGTGTATAAACACGGACACCCTGATTAGGAAAGGACAGAGCCGACTCTTCCTACTCAGGAAACTGAGGTCTTTTGGGGTTCAGGGGTCACTCCTTAAGATGTTCTATCCACTCGGTGGTGGCCTCGGCCATCCATTATGGCATTGTCTGCTGGTCAGGCAGCATCTCAGCCCGGGACAGAAAGAGACTGGAGCGACTGGTCAGGAAGGCCAGTTCTGTCCTGGGTTGCTCCCTTGACACTCTGGAGGAGGTGGGCAACAGAAGGATGCTAACTAAGCTAAAAGCTATGATGGCCAGTCCCTCCCACCCCCTCCAGCCCGCCCTGACGGCACTTGGTAGCTCCATCAGCCAGAGACTGTTACACCCGCGCTGCAAGAAGGAGAGATACCGACGCTGGTTCCTACCGACTGCTGTCAGGCTGATGAATAAAAAATAACAATCATAATAATAATAATAATAATTAAATGATGTGAAGGAAAATTGTAAATAGTACTGCGATTTATCCATTTTGTGTTCATATTGCATTTAATTGAAAGATGTTTGTTGTTTTTTTTCTCTTTCTTCTTTCTACATACATTCTTGCTGCTGGAGGCTGTAAATTTCCGTAGTGTGGGACGAATAAAGGATATCTTATCTTATCTTAATGTTTGACTAACCGGAGACCCTGTCTGAGGAGGGCATGTGGCGATAACGATGCGCTGATTGGCTCATTTGAATTTAAGGTGTGCCATACCTTAGCGTCAGCATATACGATGCGCTGATTGGCCCATTTGAATTTAAGGGGTGCCCATACCTAAGCGTCAGCATATACGATACGCTGATTGGCTCATTTGAATTTAAGGTGTGCCCATACTTAACCGTCAGCACGCGTCTCTCCCAATACACACGCATTCAAAATGCCTCGGACGGCGGTCGGAACCGGTCAGCGGCGAAGGGCGCGCATCGGACGATACCCGCAGTCGAACCCGAGCGTCGCGGGGGGCAAAAACGAGACGGCCGAACACCCGCATAGTGCGCAGGATTTTACAGCAGGTAACATAACGCGACGCTCGGGTTCGACGGCGGGTATCGTCCGAGGCGCGCCCTTCGGGTCGCCGCGCGCGGCGGGTCGACGGCCGCCGCTGGCCGGCTCCGACCGCGCCATCTTGCAACACACTGTCAGACGAGGGCTCGGAACGCCCCAGTGCGCATGCAAATTAGCCATGTGCGCGAAAGCCGCGCGCTCGGGTTTCGAAATGTACGCACCTTGTGTTGTCGTCCGAAATGAAAAATAAAATAATTTGCCCGCCCGCCGCCCCCTCTCTCTTAAAACTACTCGTCCGAGGCATTTTGAATGCGTGTGCATTGGGATAGACGCGTGCTGACAGCTGACGGTTATGTATGGGAACACCTTAAATTCAAATGAGCCAATCAGCGTATCGTATATGCTGACGCTGTGTGCAGTTCTGGCGTCGCGCATGCGACAGTTTATTTTCCCAATAAACTGCAAGCCATTCTACTCGCCACGTGAGTTCACCTCCTTTTTACTAGTCGGTGTTTACATTGCGCCACAAGCTAACGCTAACACGGCGATTCAAAATGGAGGATTGTGTCAGGAAACAGACGCATGCGCAACGCCACAGTGTGCTCACAGCTTCAGCCCAGGAGAGCCGCTCACAGACAATTGGACAAAACGAATCGCGAGAGGTTTCGATTGTGTGCAGTTCTGCTCCCGTCTACCCGGGGTTCTTTGCAGCTGTTTAACAGCATAACACCGCAAGCTAAATGAACGTCACAATGGCGTCTCCGACCGCGCCATCTTGCAACACACTGTCAGACTAGGGCTCGGAACGCCCCAGTGCGCATGCAAATTAGCCATGTGCGCGAAAGCCGCGCGCGGGTTTCGAAATGTACGCACCTTGTGTTGTCGTCCGAAATGAAAAATAAAATAATTTGCCCGCCCGCCGCCCCCTCTCTCTTAAAACTACTCGTCCGAGGCATTTTGAATGCGTGTGCATTGGGATAGACGCGTGCTGACAGCTGACGGTTATGTATGGGAACACCTTAAATTCAAATGAGCCAATCAGCGTATCGTATATGCTGACGCTGTGTGCAGTTCTGGCGTCGCGCATGCGACAGTTTATTTTCCCAATAAACTGCAAGCCATTCTACTCGCCACGTGAGTTCACCTCCTTTTTACTAGTCGGTGTTTACATTGCGCCACAAGCTAACGCTAACACGGCGATTCAAAATGGAGGATTGTGTCAGGAAACAGACGCATGCGCAACGCCACAGTGTGCTCACAGCTTCAGCCCAGGAGCCGCTCACAGACAATTGGACAAAACGAATCGCGAGAGGTTTCGATTGTGTGCAGTTCTGCTCCCGTCTACCCGGGGTTCTTTGCAGCTGTTTAACAGCATAACACCGCAAGCTAAATGAACGTCACAATGGCGTCCTCAAATAATATTTGCATGCCTCAGACATTGCATTCACTTTCCACTAAAATCCTCGCGGCGGCGGCCCGAAGGGTGCGCCTCGGACGATACCCGCCGTCGAACCCGAGAGTCGCGGGGGGCAAAAACGAGACGGCCGAACACCCGCATAGTGCGCAGGATTTTTCCACTGTCTTCCCGGGGTCCTTTGCAGCTATTTAACAGCAGGACACCGCAAGGTAAATGAGCGTCACAATGGCGTCCTCAAATAATATTTGCATGCCTCAGACATTGCATTCACTTATAGTGGAAGAACAGCACTGCACAGTCCTGTGCTCCTTGTGTCAGTATTTAAAATGGTTCTTAACTCCTCTTCAGATATATTTTTACGTGATTTCAGAGGGGATTTGAAAAGGGGAATTGTACACATGAAAAGGATATTTTTGTTTTCATGTTTAGTATTATTTTGGTAAAATTAGTGCTTTGTTTTTTGTTAAAGTAAGGGAAAAAAGACAACTACTGTTTAACAAAGTTAAAGTAAAAATTTCTTATTTCCCTAAAAGGGCTATTTGTATTATTAAGCAGGCACAACTTAACAAAATAAGAGTTCCTGTGCCTCAACACAATACCTCTCATTATTTGCTGTGTACTGGCAAAGTGAATAATTGTTATTTTCATGCACCCCATTATTGATTGGTTGTGAGGAGTGTTGATTTGTATAAGCTTGGCTTTACCATACTAAATGGGCATATAGCCCTGCTACCCATGATTCCCGAGCATGGAATTGGACCTTGGTCTTATTAAAAAAAACAAAAGTGGACCTACAGCATTTCTAGTTGAGGACCACTGGCCTAAAGTAACCATTACATCTTGCTGCAACAGCGGATAGAGGTAACCTTAAAAATAAAAATAAAAAACGTGAGTAACTTTTTAATGCCTTTGAAAATTATACATTTTTTAAAAAGTATTTACAGTATGTGAACTGAATAAAAAAGTTACTCATTAAGGTGAAAGTAAAATTATATATAATATGTTGTGGTCATTTAACAGTCCTGAGGCCGGTTGTTAGAATCCGAGCTTGGGCCTCCAGAAGTTTGCATGCACTCTCCATGTTTGTTGGGATTTTATGCCTGTACTCTGGCTTCCTCCTGCATTCCAAAACCACACTTTTTGGGTTAATTGAAAACTAAGAACAAATCCTTAGGTGTGAATTGATGTTTGTCGATAAGTGCCCTGCAATAGAGAGGTGACCAGTCCAGGGTTTATCATGCCTATCATCGGGATTGAGCTGGGATAGGATCCGGGTCACCTGTGACTCTCATGAGCAATATAGAAAATAGCTGAACGAATGTTACAGTTGTTTCCTTCAATTTACACACCTGAGGCAAGTTATAAAATCATTTCCAGAACGTTTAAAAAAAAAAAAGTTTTTACGGTGTTTTAACACATTTTTTAAATGATCAAACACAGTTAAAATGTATCATACAGTATATTAAGATAGAAATATCAACAAATAAAAATATTTGTACTCATAACGACTCGCGACGGCGATGATGAAGCAGCCATAACACAGTACAGTCCTGTTACAAGCCTGAAATAAAGGTGTTTTCTTGGTAAAAAAAAGTATGACCAACCTGGTGTTGAAATTGACCATTGAAAATGTCATGTATACATGAGCATATAGTACGTCTGCATATAAACATAGTCTCCGTGCTTTTGCATCGGTGACTTTTTTGTTGTTTGTATTTCTCACAAACATCTTTTTGGGCAGGTGTTGGCTGCTTGTGTTTTTTTTTTCTGTTGCAAACCCGGGTGGCTCCGCCATTGTTGTTTTGGAACTGCAGTGCATCACCATGTCAGCAAGCCACCACTCCGTTAACATTGCATTCCATAGGGAAAGGATGAACGCTGAAGTAATCAGCAATGTTTGTGCTGTATCTCAAGAACACAACAGTCAATCAGGGACTGTATATATTAAAAAAAAAAAAAAATCCTCGTCTCACCCACTCTCGGGTGCTGTCTGTCACTCATTCAGCTCGTGTCCTCTACCAGAGGCCAGGAAGCTTGAGGGTTCTGCGCAGTATCCTTGCTGTTCCCAGCACTGCACGTTTCTTGACTGAGATGTCCGACGTTGTTCCAGGGATCTGTTGCAACCGCTCATCTAGTTTGGGGGTCACTGCCCTGAGTGCTCCGACCACCACAGGCACGACTGTCACCTTTACCTTCCAGGCTCTCTCCAGCTCCTCTCTGAGCCCTTGGTATTTCTCGAGTTTCTCTTGTTCCTTCTTTCTGATGTTTCCATCACTTGTGACCGCTACATCCACTACAACAGCTTTCCTCTGCCCTTTATCTATGATCACGATATCTGGTTGGTTCGCCAGTACCATCTTGTCAGTCTGGATCTGGAAGTCCCACAGGACCTTCGCTCTGTCATTCTCCACCACCTTCGGAGGTGTTTCCCATTTTGACCTTGGGGTTTCCAGTCCATACTCCGCACAGATGTTTCGGTAGACTATGCCAGCCGCCTGGTTATGGCGTTCCATATAGGCTTTCCCTGCCAGCACCTTACACCCTGCAGTTATGTGTTAGATCGTCTCAGGTGCCTCTTTGCACAACCTACACCTTGGGTCTTGTCTGGTGTGGTATATCTGGGCCTCAATGGCTCTAGTGCTCAGGGCCTGCTCCTGAGCAGCCAGGATGAGTGCCTCTGTACTGTCCTTCAGGCCAGCCCTCTCTAGCCACTGATGGGAATTCTTGAGATCGGCCACTTCAGTTATGGTCCAGTGGTACATACCGTGTAGGGGCTTGTCCTCCGATGATGGTCCCTCTTCCAGCGCCTCATCCTCTGTTGCCCATTGTCTGAGACATTCTCTGAGTATGTCATCCGTTGGAGCATTCTCCTTGATGTATTCATGGAGCTTGGATGTTTCATCCTGGACAGTGGCTCTCACACTCACTAGTCCCCAGCCGCTTTCCTTGTTGCCAGTTCAAGGTTGCCATTGGCTTGTGGTACACCGAGGTACTTGTAGCTGTCCTCAATGTCTGCTATTGTTCCTTCGGGGAGTGAGACCCCTTCAGTCCGGACTACCGTTCCTCTCTTAGTCACCATCCGACTATCACATCCCGATGTCGCTGCTGTAGATCCTGGTTGTGTGGATCAGGGAGTCTATGTCCCTTTCACTCTTAGCATACAGCTTTATGTCATCCATGTAGAGGAGGTGACTGATCGTAGCTTCATTTCTGAGGCGGTATCCATAGCCTGTCTTGGTGATTACTTGGCTTAGGGAGTTCAGTCCTATGCAGAACAGCAGTGGGGAGAGTGCATCACCTTGGTATATGCCACATTTGATGGACACTTGGGTAAGTGGCTTGCCATTGGCTTCAAGTGTGGTTTTCCACATCCTCATCAAGTTCGCAACGAAGGCTCTTAGGGTCCTGTTCACCTTATACACATCCAAGCATTCAGTGATCCATGTATGTGGCATCGAGTCATAGGCTTTCTTTTAATCAATCCAGGCTGTGCACAGGTTGGTACATCGGGACCTGCAGTCTTGTGCGACTGTTCTGTCAACCAGGAGCTGATGTTTGGCTCCCCTGGTATCTCTACCAATGCCCTTCCGTGCTTCGCTCATGTATTGATCCATGTGTGCACTTATCTTAGCCGCAACATGAGCTTCCAAAATTGTGGAGGGACAGGTTATTGGCCGATAGTTGGATGCGACTGCACCCTTTGAGGGATCTTTCATGATAAGGATCGTTCGCCCTTCGGTTAGCCATCCTGGGTGAGTCCCATCCCTAGGCAGCTGGTTCATTTGTGCTGCTGGGCGCTCATGGAGTGCTGTGAGTCTCTTTAGCCAGTAAGTGTGGACCATGTCCGGGCCTGGTGCTGTCCAGTTCTTCATATTTGAGAATATTTCCTTTATGTCTGCCACTGTTATGGTAATTGGGTTCTGTTCAGGGAGGTGTCTGTGCTCCTCTCTTTGGGTGACCAGCCATTGTGCACTGCTGTTATGTGCAACCTCCTTCTCCCATCTGCCTCTCCAGTACCTTTCAGTTTCCAGTCTTGGTGGATCAGCTCTGTTGTTAGGACCCTGCCACTGAGCGTACACTTTCGCAGGTTGTGTTGCAAACAGCCTGTTTATTCGTCTGGCCTCATTCTCTTTCGTGTACCGCTTTAGGCGGCTGGACAAGGCTTGGAGCCTTTGTTTCGAGTGCTTCATATATGGTCATCTGGATGTACCTCTCAGGATCGGCCTTTTCATCACACCTCTCTGGACCTCAGTCAATTGACTCACATCTTTCCGAGCCGCCTTGATCTTAGCCTCCAACCGTCTTTTCCATGGTCGGTAATGTATCTCATGGCTTCCATGGTTGCTCTTATAGCCAAGCATCTCAAGGATCACTGATGCTGAAGCGTATATCAGTTCATTTCCGTGATCGTTACGGTAAGGATCGCCCTCAGTGCTGCATTCACACTTTCCAAGAGACTTTCAGGTGGTACTTCACATAGCCGTTGTAATCGGATTCTAGGTTTCCCAGCTTTCATTCTTGCCATGATCTTAGCTTTCAGGTCAGTTGCTGCCTCGCTCAGCATTTCATTCATTGGGGCTGGCCTCCCAATCTCATCATCTGCATTCACTCTGGTATGAACTCCTCCTCTGATCTGGCAGCCTGGAGCCCCTCACCATGGAACCTGCGTTGTAACTCATCAATCTCAAGTTGTGACAGCAGTTGCCGTTTGTGGATGTTGGAACACTGAGTTACGAGTTGTTTCGTGGCCACCCGTGACTGTGGGTTTCGAAGTAACCATTTAGCCCACATTCTCTCCATGTAACCTCTCTGACTAGGCTTGCTTGAGTAGTAGCATTCCAACAGATCCATGTTATCGCATCTCGCCCATCTCCGCTTTGTTCCAGTAGCCCATTTTTCATCAGGGTGCTCTGGTTCCCCAGCACCTGACGCAGACCTTGTTTGGCCGGGCGACGTCTGAGCTGGCATGTCATTCATTTTATTGTCTCTCATCATTGTATGAGGTACGCATTAGCGTGAAGGCTCTTGCCCAAGGACCCACACTGGATGGTGTTATGTGCTCATTTTTTGTCCCAAGTGGGGAGCGGAGGGACGGGCGCTGGGGGGGGGACCATCGTGGTGGGGCGGGCCCCTACGCGGGATGTGCCACCGGACCGTGGCTGAGGTGGCTGATCTCAAGAAGTCCTATCGGTGGCTGGAGGGGACTGGCCTGGGGGACAGCGCAGGGGCGCTCATCCTGGCTGCTCAGGAGCGGGCCTTGGGCGCCGGAGCCGTCGAGGCCCGGATGTGCCGCGCCGGACAGGACCCGGGGTGTGGGTTGTGCGGGGAGGCGCCTGGGACGATCCGACACGTGGCTGCGGGGTGTGGGATGCTGGCAGGGGGGGCCTGCGTGGAGCGCCATGGCCAGGTGGCTGGCGTGGTCTGCCGAGGCATCTGTGCGGAGTGTGGACTGGGGGCCCCGGGGTCGGAGTGGGGGGCACCTCCGAGGGTGGTGGAGGGTGGCGGAGCGGGGATCCTGTGGGACTTCCGGATCCAGACTGGCGGGATGGTGGTGGCGAGCCAGCCAGATGTCGTGGTCGTGGATGGGGGGCGGAGGAGGGCCGTTGTGGTGGATGTGGCGGTCCCAGGTGGTGGAGGCATCGGGAGGGGGGAGCATGGGGGGCTCGGGGGGTACCAGGGGCTCGGGGAGGGGCTGGGGAGGGCCTGGGGGGTGGGGGTGGCGGTCGTGCCTGTGGTGGTCGGGGCGCTCGGGGCAGTGACCCCCGGACTGGATGGGTGGTTGCGACAGATCCCGGGACCAGCGTCGGACATCTCGGTCCGGAGGTGTGCGGTGCTGGGAGCGGCGGGGGTACTGCGCGGGGCCCTCGGGCTTCCCGGCCTCTGGTGGAGGACCCGAGCTGAATGAGGGACGGACACCACCCGAGGACACCTCCTATTGGCTCCATGATAAGAGCTCCACCCAGCAAAGAATTAACCCTTTAAAACCTGATTCTGAGCTTTCACAATTATTTACCGCCATTTGCGTAATATCTACAGTATACAGAAGGAATCAAGCAATTTTTACCAATGTATCTGTAGGTGATGTTTATTTATTATGTACACAGAGATAAAGAGTAATGGCACAGCTCTGCAGTATCTTTCCACTTTTATATATGTATGCTATACTAAATAAAATGAATAGGGCACCATATAATGCAACAGTTATGCAACTCCCTAAATAATGATGTGAATTTTCAGTTGTTGCTAAATCAGTTAGGATGTTATAATTTGTGGTGTAGATGCGAATTTAGGAGAGCAGGACAATATATCGCATTGCAATTGGAGCAGCAGCTTGGTTGATGATGTCCCCAAACCGGCTCATCTATTATATTTGTCGTGCAATACAATGAAAATGAGCACAATTGCAAAACATAGGCTTCTTATATTTTAAAATAAAATAATCACATGTTTACCGTTCTGGGGTTTCTACAATCATGAATGGAGGCATTATTTACAGCAGGTTGACAGCAGTGTGATCGAGCAGATTAGGTCCAGGTTTGGGGGGGTGGTCTTGTGTTTGTTGTGTCTCTGTTGGAGTTGTCTGTCCGTGTTGCGTTTGAGGGTAGTGTTGGTGAGGCGAGTGTGTTGTTTTGGTCTGTTTGTGCTCTGCTGCCTGTTGGTGTCCTACGAGGTGTTGTTGTTCGTGGTGGTGTTTTGGGATGTAGTCTGCATTTCCATGTTATGTTGTATTGTCTAGTGTTTATGTTTGTGCAATGTTTGTGTACCCAGTGTGGTGTGTGGTGGTTGCATCTGAAGGATGTCTGTCTTCTTGTAATCTGTTGTGTGCAAATGTCGCATGTCCAGGTAGTTTGTTGTGTGTGTGTTTGTTGCGTGCGTGAGAGTGTCTGTGTGGGCCCCGGATTTGTCTCTATGTCCCCCGCCTGGAGCAAAAGGTCCGCCCGTTCGGGGGGAACCCTCCAACTGCGAGTAAGCCAAGGAGTTTGGAGGTACAGCAGGTTGACAGCAGTGTGATCGAGCAGATTAGATAGAGTAGAATTTGAATGGGGCTTCACTGATTTATTTCATACAATTCATATCTAAAACACAGTTGAAAAATATTTGATTGTTAAAATATTTAAATACAAGAACTATATCAAGAAATTAACAAAACATAGTTTTTTTTAGTTAGGAGAAAAGTCTAAAAACATATCACAAATGACAAACGTTGTGCCTCTCCTCCTGTTCTTCAATGAAGCTGATCACCCTCCAGCTCCCGTTAGAAACATCGTGCTGCTGAAGGTGTGCCGGCAGAATGGTTGTGATACAGGAGGTGCTGTGGACTCTCCCAGAAACGAGGACCTAGTTTAGTTGTAGATCCAGTAAAACATAGTGCAAATGTGACATTATTTATAATGCACAGTTACAGTCTTGTGAATATTAAAAAATGTACTTCATGTAATGCAGGAAGCGAATATTTCAAACGAACTAAGGCAGCAAACAGTAAGAGCAAAATCGTGTTCCAAACATTAACTCTTTTTTTAAATGTCAATTAGCTTGTGAGTAATAAGACAAAATGTGACTGTCAGACAGAGAACTGTCAGAGCAAACGGATGATTTTAGAAAGTCCTGCCGAAATAAATCTGCACCCGACTGCGACTGTCAGCGTTGAACTGCCGCCAGTGCTGTCAAAGTCAGACACATCTCCAAAATTGTTGGAGCAAATTTTTAAGCAGGCTTCATCTTGATAAATTGACCACGTATTTGACATTTACACCATAACGTTACCGCCTAAAATAATCGTAAAACAAAATTTTGTGTAACAACAAGAGTAATATGTACCCCAAAAGCTTTCAAAGCGTCTGAAAGTTTTCTCCTCCGTTTTTGTTGGGGCTTGGCTCGAAATGCATCATGATTGGCCTCCCGAAGTCCACGTGTCTGTCGGACGTGCTCTCATTGGTCTACAATACCATCACGGATGAATAAATACTCAAAGGGCTTGCCAGGCAAGCCCTTTGAACCCTTTAAATACTCAATGGGCTTGCCTGGCAAGCCCTTTGAGTATTTATTCCATATTGCCCACTAGTTCACTAGTAAGGTCATTTTGACGCTTACTAGTGAACATGTAAGGCCATAAATGTGCCCACTAGTTCACTAGTAAGATCATTTTGAGGCTTACTAGTTGACATGTAAGCCACAAAACGCCCGCTAGTTCACTAGTAAGATAATTTTGAGGCTTCTAGTGAACATGTAAGCCACAGAACGCCCACTAGTTCACTAGTAAGATCATTTTGACGCTTACTAGTGAACATGTAAGCCGCAAAACGCCCACTAGTTCACTAATAAGATTATTTTGACGCTTACTACTGAACATTTAAGGCCATAAATGTGCCCACTAGTTCACTGGTAAGATGATTTTGACGCTTACTAGTGAACATGTAAGGCCATAAATGTGCCCACTTGTAGTGCTAGTGACATTACACTGTACTTGCATTAAATGCAAATAAGGATGATTACGAAAACATGTAACGGTATCCTATTGGCTGTACGTTTCAAAATAGTGTCATCCCACCAGTCAGGGCTCATGATTTTGGAAATTCTGTGCCCACTTAGTTTTTTAAAACAACAATGGCGGACAGTGTCCTGAGACGTATTCGGCGAAGGTGCAGGGCAATAGAGAGTGCCTGTCATCAAGGGTCTGCCGGTGAAAGTGAAGCACGCGCGATAAACTTTTCAATTGCTAATTTAAGAAGAGTTAGTGACCAGTTTAGCGCTGATACTATTCAAAGTTTCATTCAAAGTCCAATAGATCTACGATCTGTCATCATTGCGGGACCCACTCCTAATGGTGGACGTGTTTGTTCCCATGTGGCACATCGTTTGCACACAGGTAAAATGGCTACCATTTTTTGTCATTGGTTTTTCGTATGTATTTTTATTCGAACTACACACGGGTTTTACTGACGACTTGCTGTGACTTACCTTCTATCACCCTGTCAAACGTCGTTTTATACCAGTGGTTTTCCTGCAAATCAGTAGACTATTAAGTAACGCGATGGCTGTACACTTTTAAGCAATAACTAGTGATCTTTTAGTTATTCAATTAATAGTTTGAATTATTTTTTTCTTGAGTAAAATGGTTAGAGAAAATAGCTGCTCGTGGTTTTGAAGCTGCATATACTTTTATGTACATCTGTGTCTATATGCCTGTACTGTATACAGTATATAAAAAACACATAGTGATTCGTTTGCTTGAATTCCTTAATCCTTTTATTTCCATACTTTAGGTAGACGAGGAAGACCAGCACTTGACATTACAAGGGATCAAATTGAACTGCTCCCCACTCAGGGCTTTACAGTGAGAGCCATCACTGAGATGTTGTGTTGTTCCTCTTCATACCTGCATAAAAAAATGAAGTTTTTTCAGATTTCAGCCAGAAATAGATTTACTCCCATTCATGATGTTGACCTGGAAGAGCATGTCAGAAGATTGCACAGCCAATTTCCCAGATCAGGCTCGGAAGCAAGTGTTCTGCTACATACTCTTGTCCCTTCATGTATATATCATTATATTCATTGTGAAAGTGTACTTTCTTTATTGTGTTGTTTTATGAACCTGTTGCAGATGATGAGGGCATACCTGCGTGCTGATGGTATTGTAGTACAAAGAAAAAGAGTTCGAGAAATCCTCAACCGTATTGAGCCAGCTGCTGCAGCCCAGAGATGGAGCCAGACTGTGGCTAGAAGAACATACTATGTGCCATTCCCCAATAGTTTATGGCACATAGATGGGCATATGCGTCTCATTCGGTAATAAGGGATCATCTTATATTTGTACTCGTGGGAGCATTAGAAAGCCATATTGTATGGACAGCACAGATTAAATTGAATTTTATCATTTGTATATCCAAGTTACACAAACTCCAAATTGCCTCCATGTAGTCTTAAGTGCACAGCAATACCTGCTCTACCGAGATGATATTTCAAACAAGATATGAAACTTGATTGTTTTCTTGTATTTAATCATTATTCTTTTCATGTTTGTTTTACAGGTGGGTGTTTGTGACACATGCCGGCATTGATGGGAATTCCAGGCTAATAACGTACCTTCAACTGGAGCACAGACAACACAGCTTTGACAGTGTTGAAATATTTTGTCCAAGCCACCTGCCTGTATGGGTTACCCTCCAGAGTAAGATCCGACCATGGTGGTGAAAACACTGGTTGCTCTTTTAATGAACCTACTGCAGGGACAAGACACCAAAATTATTTCTAGCTCCAGCCAACACCCCCTCACAATTTACTCACACCTCCCATGGCCTGATTATCCACCAACAGGGGCCCTTTTTGGATTATCATTTTGGCATAGGAACTTTCCTTTCCTATCCTAACCGAGTGAGATGAGCCGGTAGCACCTGGAGCAAAGATCGTCTAAATTTTAATAATGCTTAGGAAAGGTTCTGACCATCCTTTACGAAAGGAAAGGAGATATATTATGCAGCAGGAATATTTAAAGGGGAAGTCTTTTTTTATGTTGTTGTTGTTGTTGTTGTTGTTGTCGACCCCACCCGTGCCCCGACATTGGGGGACCGGGCCCTCACTCCGTCTCCCGGATCCCCAGACCCCCCTCCTCCGCCCAGCGGGCGAGCAGGGCCGCCACTCCGCTTGGGTTTCGCCAGAGGTCCTCCGGAGTCAGTGTGGTGGGTATGTTTGTGCAGGTGAACAGGTGTTGTGTGTCGTGCACTTGCGTGCCGCATAGCGCACAGAGTGGTGTTGGGTGTGTGTCCGGTGTAATGTTGTGTAGGTAGGAGTGGAGGGCTGGTGATTTGTTGGTTCGGAGTTGTGCTAGGAGTTGTCTGGTTCTGTGTGGTAGGTCTTGCTCTGATGGGTCTATTTCTGGTGCTGGTGCATGTATTACTTTGTTGTGTTGTCTGGTGTCCAAGTGTGTTTGTACAAAGTGGGTGTGTATGTCTTTCATGTTCTGTTTTATGGTGTCGTTGTTGGTGTCCTGTGGTGCTGTGTCTTTGTTGTGTGTGTAGTTGTTGTTGTGGAAGATTGTTTGTTTCTTTTGTCTGGGTGGTGGTGGTTGTTGAGTGAGTGGGTGTTGTGGGTGGGTTGGGTGTTGGGCTTTTTGTCTGATTTGCGATGCGTGTAGTTTTAGATGGGTGTTCAGTGGGAGAGTTTTTGTTTCCTCATGCAACTGTTGTATGTTTGTGTCTTGTGTGCATCCTGTTGCTATTCTGAGTGCTGTGTTCTGTGTGGTCTGGAGTTTTGTTTTGTTTGTGTCCGATAGTGTTGGTGACCATATAGTGTTTGCGTATTCGAGGCGTGTGAGTGTGGTTGCTTTGTATGTGGTGAGTATAGTTTCTTTGGATTTTCCCCAGTGAGTGGTTGTTAAGGCTTTAAGTATTTTGTTTGATTGCTTGGCGCGGGTTAGAGTGTGTTGTGTGTGTTTTGAGAAGGTGAGTTTGGGGTCCCATGTTAATCCCAGTATTTTGGGTTCGCGGACTGTGGGTAGGGTGGTGTTATCTATTTGTAAAGTGAGCCTGTTGCTGTATTCTGCCGGATCCGGTGTGAACAGAGTGGTGGTGGTTTTGTCTGCGTTGAGTGTGAGTTGGTTCTGTTTTGTCCAGTTGTATATGTCGTGGAGACATTTTTGTACTTGTTGTTGTGCCTGTTGTGGTTTGACATGTGTGGATAGAATGGTGATGTCGTCTGCATATGTAACTGTGTGTACATTTGGAGGTGGTTGTGGTAAGTCTGCCATGTATATGTTGAATAGTGTTGGTGAAAGTACTCCCCCCTGTGGTACCCCCGTTTTCGTGTTTCTGTGTTCTGATGTTTCCCCCCGGTATTGAGTGTATTGTCTGCGTCCCTTTATGTAGTTGAAGATGTATTTGATGATGATGTTTGGGGTGTTAGTGTTGTTGAGTTTGTTTGTGAGTGTGTGTAGGTTTACCGTGTCAAAGGCTTTGGACATGTCTAGGGCTATGGCAACTGTTCGTTGTGGTGGTTTTTGTTGATTGAAACCTGTGGCTATGATGTTGTGTATGTGGTGTAGTGCTGTGGTTGTGGAGTGTTGTTTTCGGAAGCCGTGTTGGTGAGAGGGTAGTTGAGTGTTGTTGGTAATGAAGGGTAGTATTACCTTTTCCATTGTTTTGGCTATTGGGCTGAGTAGTGCTATTGGTCTGTAGGATGGGCCGAGTGCGTGGTTTTTGTTGGGTTTTGGTATTGGGATTATTTTTGCAGTCTTCCATATTGCGGGGATGGTGTTGGTGTTGAGTGATGTGTTGTAAGTGTGTGTGAGTAGTGTTATTGCTTTGGGGCCTAGGTGTTTCAGATGTCTGATGTTTATGTTGTCTGGGCCTGTGGAGTTGTTGTTTTTGGAGCGTTGTAGTGCTTGTTTGACTTGTTGTTCTGTGATGGTTATGGGCGTGGTGTTGAGTTTTCGTATTTTGCGTTGTAGTTGTCTGTATGTTCTGTTGGTTTTGTGTTGTATTATGTTGGTGAATTGTTTGTTGAATGCTCGTGCTTTCTGTTTGTTGGACATTGCCGTGTGTTGTCCGAACTGTATTGTGGTGTTTTCTGGTGCTTTTTGTTCTTTGTTAGATAGTCTTGTTACTGTGTTCCAGAGTATGTATTGTTTGTGTCTGTGGTTCCATGCATCCGTTAAGTGTTCTTTCCATAGCTCTTGTTTGTGTTTTTGGATTTGTTTGTCTATTTCTTTGTTTAGGTCTGTGATGCGTGGGTCTTGGTGATTTGTTGTCTGATGTCGTTTCTTTGGCTGATGAGTGTTCTGATGTGTTGTGTTAGGAGAAGTGATTTGCTTTTTATTTTTCCGTGGGGTATGTGGTGTTTGTCTGCTGTAAGTATGAGGTTTGTGAGCATGGTGTTGGCTGTGTGGATGTTGTCAGGTATGGTTAAGTTCTCCAGTGCTGATTCTATTTCAGAGGTGTATCCTTCCCAGTCTGCTTTCCTGTAATTTGTGTAAGTTTGAAGGTGTTGTTGTAGGCGGAAAGGAGCACGCGTGTTGTGTGTGATTTTGATAGGAAGGTGGTCTGAACTGAGTGCGTGTATTGTGGTCCATGTTGTTCTGTTTGTGATGCTGTTGCTGGCTGTTGTGATGTCCGGTGATGTTGGTTGTTGGTTGATGTTTGTAGGTTTTCTGGTAGGTGTGTTTGCGTTTAGAGTGATTTGTTGGGAGTTCTGTAGTATGTCTGCAATGAGGGTGCCTCTGTGGTCGTCGTAGGGAGAGTGCCATTGTGTTGAGTGAGCGTTGATGTCTGCGGTTAGAAAGGTGTTGTTCAGCGAGTTTATGTATTGGAAGGTGTTGGTGATGTCTGTGTCTTCTGTGGCGTGGTCTGGTCGGGTGGTATCTCTGTGGGGTATATACATGATGCATATGTGTAGTCTTTTGTGGTTGGTTATGTGAATCTTTACGGTTTGAATTTCTGTAGTGTTGGTGTTAATGTTGTTGGGGATGTTCATGGGAGTGAATGTGACTGATTTGTGAATGTATGTGAGCAGTCCTCCTCCTCCCTTGTGTTCTCTGTCTTTCCTAATGCTGGTGTAGTTGGTGAGACGAGGTGTGTTGTGTTGTTTTTCTAGTTTGGTTTCTTGTATGGTGATGATGTCTGCGTGCTGTTGTGAGGCGAGTTCTTCTAGTTCTGTTTTCTTGTTTTGGATGCCGTTGATGTTTATTTGTAGTATGGTCAGTGTGTGTTTGTTGTTTTTGTTGGTGGGTGTTGTTCTTTGTGGGTTGTTCGGGGGTTGTGGTGTTGGGGTGTTTGTTGTTTGCGTGTGTGTTCTGCATGTCCACGTGTTTGTGTATTGGCGGGTGGTGATGCCGGAGCAATGTCTGTGTATCCAGTGTGGGTGTGTTGAGTTGCATCTGAGTGAGGTTTGTCTGCGTGTGATGATTCTATTGCAGCTATTGCAGGTCCAGGTTTGGGGGGGTGGTCTTGTGTTTGTTGTATCTCTGTTGGAGTTGTCTGTCCGTGTTGCATTTGAGGGTAGTGTTGGTGAGGCGAGTGTGTTGTTTTGGTCTGTTTGTGCTCTGCTGCCTGTTGGTATCCTACGAGGTGTTGTTGTTCGTGGTGGTGTTTTGGGATGTAGTCTGCATTTCCATGTTATGTTGTATTGTCTAGTGTTTATGTTTGTGCAATGTTTGTGTACCCAGTGTGGTGTGTGGTGGTTGCATCTGAAGGATGTCTGTCTTCTTGTAATCTGTTGTGTGCAAATGTCGCATGTCCAGGTAGTTTGTTGTGTGTGTGTTTGTTGCGTGCGTGAGAGTGTCTGTGTGGGCCCCGGATTTGTCTCTATGTCCCCCGCCTTGAGCAAAAGGTCCGCCCGCCACCCTGCCAGGTTCAGGGGGCGGTTAGCCGAAAAAAAACGGCCGTAAGGGCACCCCGTTCGCGGTGCAGGGATTGGTTCCTTGATTTGTCCCCCCATTCGGGGGGAACCCTCCAACTGCGAGTAAGCCAAGGAGTTTGGAGGAGTCTTTTTACAGCGCCCCCTATATGTCGGGGGACAGCAGTAAACTGGGCTTCCGGGACAGGATCCGGATGAACAACTCCCGCTCGGCGCAGGTGATCCGGAACAAGGCATCGCCCCAGGCGCCCGGCCTGGCCGTGAGGCACTCGCCCAACCAGGAGAACGTCCCTGAGGCGGCCAGCCCCGGGAAGGTGCAGAAGAGCTGGAGCTTCAATGACCGCACTCGCGTTCGGACCTCGCTGCGGCTCAAAGCCAGGCCTCCCGTTGACGTGGAGGGTCTGGGAGAGGACAGCGTGGACGACAGAGGCTACTGCGACATTGCCATGGACGAGGTCATTCCCGCCGTCAAGACGCTCATACGAGCCGTCAGGATTTTGAAGTTCCTGGTGGCCAAGAGGAAGTTCAAGGAGACGCTGCGTCCGTACGACGTGAAGGACGTCATCGAGCAGTACTCGGCGGGACACCTGGACATGCTGGGCCGTATCAAGAGCCTGCAGATGCGGGTGGACCAGATCATCGGGCGAGGCGCCGTCCAGGCCGATAAGAAGGCACGACCAGAAAAGGGCGAGAAGACGCCGCCGGAACTGGAGTCTCTGGATGAGCTGAGCATGATGGGACGTGTGGTCAAAGTGGAGAAACAGATTCAGTCCATCGAGAAGTCTTTTTTTATTTTCAATGCCTTTACAATCATACATTCTATGCACATACACTGGTCTAAACATGGTATTCAGATGAATTTTACCTTTGTGGAATATGAATTATGCAGAAAATCTCACTTGTTTTTATCCAAATCAGGGGGCTAACATTTTGTACTTGCTATTGACCGAACAGTACATCACAGTTTCTGTGAGGACAAAATTTCTGGTTCTGTCACAGTCCACCGGAAGCAGAAATTGCTTTCACATCGCGCAGCTGTAACTTGGGCCGATCACAAGTGCTGCTTAACTTGTTAAACTAAATGAAGAGATGCCTCCGTGCAATACTCAGAGTAAGATGACGTTGTGTAAAGGAAGTGGCATGATTTATAGAAGCTAATGGAGTGCTGTGTCTGTCTCCTAAATACAATAAGATCTTTTTAAATGGCTTTTCAATTTTTCTTGCAGGGAAAAATGTACATCTATATATCTACTGTATATCTATAAAAAAAATCCTCGTCTCACCCCTCAGGTGGTGTCCATCCCTCATTCAGCTGGGGTCCTCTACCAGAGGCCAGGAAGCTTGAGGGTTCTGCGCAGTATCCTTGCTGTTCCCAGCACTGCACATTTCTGGACTGAGATGTCCGATGTTGTTCCCGGGATCTGTTGCAACCACTCATCATCTAGTTTGGGGGTCACTGCCCCGAGTGCTCCGACCACCACAGGCACGACTGTCCCCTTTACCTTCCAGGCTCTCTCCAGCTCCTCTCTGAGCCCTTGGGATTTCTCGAGTTTCTCGTGTTCCTTCTTTCTGATGTTTCCAGCACTTGGGACCGCTACATCCACTACAACGGCTTTCCTCTGCCCTTTATCTATCATCAGGATATCTGGTTGGTTCGCCATTACCATCTTGTCAGTCTGGATCTGGAAGTCCCATAGGATCTTCGCTCTGTCATTCTCCACCACCTTCGGAGGTGTTTCCCATTTTGACCTTGGGGTGTCCAGTCCATACTCCGCACAGATGTTTCGGTAGACTATGCCAGCCACCTGGTTATGGCGTTCCATATAGGCTTTCCCTGCCAGCACCTTACACCCTGCAGTTATGTGTTAGATCGTCTCAGGTGCCTCTTTGCACAACCTACACCTTGGGTCTTGGCTGGTGTGGTATATCTAGGCCTCGATGGCTCTGGTGCTCAGGGCCTGCTCCTGAGCAGCCAGGATGAGTGCCTCTGTGCTGTCCTTCAGGCCAGCCCTCTCTAGAACTCTGATAGGACTTCTTGAGATTGGCCACGGCAGTTATTGTCCGGTGGTACATCCCGTGTAGGGGCTTGTCCTCCCATGCTGGTCCCTCTTCCAGCACCTCATCTTCTGTTCCCCATTGTCTGAGACATTCTCTGAGTACATCATCCGTTGGTGCCTTCTCCTTGATGTATTTGTGGAGCTTGGATGTTTCATCCTGGACAGTGGCTCTCACACTCACTAGTCCCCGGCCTCCTTCCTTTCGGCTTGTGTACAGTCTCAGGGTGCTGGATTTGGTATGGAACCCTCCATGCATGGTAACGAGCTTTCGGGTCTTAACATCCGTGGTCTGAATCTCTTCCTTTGGCCACCTTATTTTTCCTGCAGGGTATCTGATCACTGGAAAGGGCATAGCTGTTTATTGCCCGGGTCTTATTCTTGCCATTGAGCTGGCTTCTTAGGACTTGCCTCACTCGCTGGAGGTATTTGGCCGTAGCCGCTTTCCTTGTTGCCAGTTTGAGGTTGCCATTGGCTTGTGGTATACCGAGGTACTTGTAGCTGTCCTCAATGTCTGCTATTGTTCCTTCAGGGAGTGAGACCCCTTCAGTGCGGACTACCCTTCCTCTCTTAGTCACCATCCGACTACATTTCTCCAGCACGAATGACATCCCGATGTCGCTGCTGTAGATCTTGATTGTGTGGATCAGGGAGTCTATGTCCCTTTCGCTCTTAGCAAACAGCTACATGTCATCCTTGTAGAGGAGGTGACTGATCGTAGCTCCATTTCTGAGGCGGTATCCATGGCCTGTCTTGGTGATTACTTGGCTTAGGGGGTTCAGTCCTATGCAGGACAGCAGTGGGGAGAGTGCATCACCTTGGTATATGCCACATTTGATGGACACTTGGGTAAGTGGCTTGCCATTGGCTTCAAGTGTGGTTTTCCACATCCTCATCAAGTTCGCAACGAAGGCTCTTAGGGTCCTGTTCACCTTATACACATCCAAGCATTCAGTGATCCATGTATGTGGCATCGAGTCATAGGCTTTCTTTTAATCAATCCAGGCTGTGCACAGGTTGGTACATCGGGACCTGCAGTCTTGTGCGACTGTTCTGTCAACCAGGAGCTGATGTTTGGCTCCCCTGGTATCTCTACCAATGCCCTTCCGTGCTTCGCTCATGTATTGATCCATGTGTGCACTTATCTTAGCCGCAACATGAGCTTCCAAAATTGTGGAGGGACAGGTTATTGGCCGATAGTTGGATGCGACTGCACCCTTTGAGGGATCTTTCATGATAAGGATCGTTCGCCCTTCGGTTAGCCATCCTGGGTGAGTCCCATCCCTAGGCAGCTGGTTCATTTGTGCTGCTGGGCGCTCATGGAGTGCTGTGAGTCTCTTTAGCCAGTAAGTGTGGACCATGTCCGGGCCTGGTGCTGTCCAGTTCTTCATATTTGAGAATATTTCCTTTATGTCTGCCACTGTTATGGTAATTGGGTTCTGTTCAGGGAGGTGTCTGTGCTCCTCTCTTTGGGTGACCAGCCATTGTGCACTGCTGTTATGTGCAACCTCCTTCTCCCATCTGCCTCTCCAGTACCTTTCAGTTTCCAGTCTTGGTGGATCAGCTCTGTTGTTAGGACCCTGCCACTGAGCGTACACTTTCGCAGGTTGTGTTGCAAACAGCCTGTTTATTCGTCTGGCCTCATTCTCTTTCGTGTACCGCTTTAGGCGGCTGGACAAGGCTTGGAGCCTTTGTTTCGAGTGCTTCATATATGGTCATCTGGATGTACCTCTCAGGATCGGCCTTTTCATCACACCTCTCTGGACCTCAGTCAATTGACTCACATCTTTCCGAGCCGCCTTGATCTTAGCCTCCAACCGTCTTTTCCATGGTCGGTAATGTATCTCATGGCTTCCATGGTTGCTCTTATAGCCAAGCATCTCAAGGATCACTGATGCTGAAGCGTATATCAGTTCATTTCCGTGATCGTTACGGTAAGGATCGCCCTCAGTGCTGCATTCACACTTTCCAAGAGACTTTCAGGTGGTACTTCACATAGCCGTTGTAATCGGATTCTAGGTTTCCCAGCTTTCATTCTTGCCATGATCTTAGCTTTCAGGTCAGTTGCTGCCTCGCTCAGCATTTCATTCATTGGGGCTGGCCTCCCAATCTCATCATCTGCATTCACTCTGGTATGAACTCCTCCTCTGATCTGGCAGCCTGGAGCCCCTCACCATGGAACCTGCGTTGTAACTCATCAATCTCAAGTTGTGACAGCAGTTGCCGTTTGTGGATGTTGGAACACTGAGTTACGAGTTGTTTCGTGGCCACCCGTGACTGTGGGTTTCGAAGTAACCATTTAGCCCACATTCTCTCCATGTAACCTCTCTGACTAGGCTTGCTTGAGTAGTAGCATTCCAACAGATCCATGTTATCGCATCTCGCCCATCTCCGCTTTGTTCCAGTAGCCCATTTTTCATCAGGGTGCTCTGGTTCCCCAGCACCTGACGCAGACCTTGTTTGGCCGGGCGACGTCTGAGCTGGCATGTCATTCATTTTATTGTCTCTCATCATTGTATGAGGTACGCATTAGCGTGAAGGCTCTTGCCCAAGGACCCACACTGGATGGTGTTATGTGCTCATTTTTTGTCCCAAGTGGGGAGCGGAGGGACGGGCGCTGGGGGGGGGACCATCGTGGTGGGGCGGGCCCCTACGCGGGATGTGCCACCGGACCGTGGCTGAGGTGGCTGATCTCAAGAAGTCCTATCGGTGGCTGGAGGGGACTGGCCTGGGGGACAGCGCAGGGGCGCTCATCCTGGCTGCTCAGGAGCGGGCCTTGGGCGCCGGAGCCGTCGAGGCCCGGATGTGCCGCGCCGGACAGGACCCGGGGTGTGGGTTGTGCGGGGAGGCGCCTGGGACGATCCGACACGTGGCTGCGGGGTGTGGGATGCTGGCAGGGGGGGCCTGCGTGGAGCGCCATGGCCAGGTGGCTGGCGTGGTCTGCCGAGGCATCTGTGCGGAGTGTGGACTGGGGGCCCCGGGGTCGGAGTGGGGGGCACCTCCGAGGGTGGTGGAGGGTGGCGGAGCGGGGATCCTGTGGGACTTCCGGATCCAGACTGGCGGGATGGTGGTGGCGAGCCAGCCAGATGTCGTGGTCGTGGATGGGGGGCGGAGGAGGGCCGTTGTGGTGGATGTGGCGGTCCCAGGTGGTGGAGGCATCGGGAGGGGGGAGCATGGGGGGCTCGGGGGGTACCAGGGGCTCGGGGAGGGGCTGGGGAGGGCCTGGGGGGTGGGGGTGGCGGTCGTGCCTGTGGTGGTCGGGGCGCTCGGGGCAGTGACCCCCGGACTGGATGGGTGGTTGCGACAGATCCCGGGACCAGCGTCGGACATCTCGGTCCGGAGGTGTGCGGTGCTGGGAGCGGCGGGGGTACTGCGCGGGGCCCTCGGGCTTCCTGGCCTCTGGTGGAGGACCCGAGCTGAATGAGGGACGGACACCACCCGAGGACACCTCCTATTGGCTCCATGATAAGAGCTCCACCCAGCAAAGAATTAACCCTTTAAAACCTGATTCTGAGCTTTCACAATTATTTACCGCCATTTGCGTAATATCTACAGTATACAGAAGGAATCAAGCAATTTTTACCAATGTATCTGTAGGTGATGTTTATTTATTATGTACACAGAGATAAAGAGTAATGGCACAGCTCTGCAGTATCTTTCCACTTTTATATATGTATGCTATACTAAATAAAATGAATAGGGCACCATATAATGCAACAGTTATGCAACTCCCTAAATAATGATGTGAATTTTCAGTTGTTGCTAAATCAGTTAGGATGTTATAATTTGTGGTGTAGATGCGAATTTAGGAGAGCAGGACAATATATCGCATTGCAATTGGAGCAGCAGCTTGGTTGATGATGTCCCCAAACCGGCTCATCTATTATATTTGTCGTGCAATACAATGAAAATGAGCACAATTGCAAAACATAGGCTTCTTATATTTTAAAATAAAATAATCACATGTTTACCGTTCTGGGGTTTCTACAATCATGAATGGAGGCATTATTTACAGCAGGTTGACAGCAGTGTGATCGAGCAGATTAGGTCCAGGTTTGGGGGGGTGGTCTTGTGTTTGTTGTGTCTCTGTTGGAGTTGTCTGTCCGTGTTGCGTTTGAGGGTAGTGTTGGTGAGGCGAGTGTGTTGTTTTGGTCTGTTTGTGCTCTGCTGCCTGTTGGTGTCCTACGAGGTGTTGTTGTTCGTGGTGGTGTTTTGGGATGTAGTCTGCATTTCCATGTTATGTTGTATTGTCTAGTGTTTATGTTTGTGCAATGTTTGTGTACCCAGTGTGGTGTGTGGTGGTTGCATCTGAAGGATGTCTGTCTTCTTGTAATCTGTTGTGTGCAAATGTCGCATGTCCAGGTAGTTTGTTGTGTGTGTGTTTGTTGCGTGCGTGAGAGTGTCTGTGTGGGCCCCGGATTTGTCTCTGTCTCCCGCCTGGAGCAAAAGGTCCGCCCGCCACCCTGCCAGGTTCAGGGGGCGGTTAGCCGAAAAAAAAAAAACCGGCCGTAAGGGCACCCCGTTCGGGGTGCAGGGATTGGTTCCTTGATTTGTCCCCCCGTTCGGGGGGAACCCTCCAACTGCGAGTAAGCCAAGGAGTTTGGAGGTACAGCAGGTTGACAGCAGTGTGATCGAGCAGATTAGATAGAGTAGAATTTGAATGGGGCTTCACTGATTTATTTCATACAATTCATATCTAAAACACAGTTGAAAAATATTTGATTGTTAAAATATTTAAATACAAGAACTATATCAAGAAATTAACAAAACATAGTTTTTTTAGTTAGGAGAAAAGTCTAAAAACATATCACAAATGACAAACGTTGTGCCTCTCCTCCTGTTCTTCAATGAAGCTGATCACCCTCCAGCTCCCGTTAGAAACATCGTGCTGCTGAAGGTGTGCCGGCAGAATGGTTGTGATACAGGAGGTGCTGTGGACTCTCCCAGAAACGAGGACCTAGTTTAGTTGTAGATCCAGTAAAACATAGTGCAAATGTGACATTATTTATAATGCACAGTTACAGTCTTGTGAATATTAAAAAATGTACTTCATGTAATGCAGGAAGCGAATATTTCAAACGAACTAAGGCAGCAAACAATAAGAGCAAAATCGTGTTCCAAACATTAACTCTTTTTTTAAATGTCAATTAGCTTGTGAGTAATAAGACAAAATGTGACTGTCAGACAGAGAACTGTCAGAGCAAACGGATGATTTTAGAAAGTCCTGCCGAAATAAATCTGCACCCGACTGCGACTGTCAGCGTTGAACTGCCGCCATTGCTGTCAAAGTCAGACACATCTCCAAAATTGTTGGAGCAAATTTTTAAGCAGGCTTCATCTTGATAAATTGACCACGTATTTGACATTTACACCATAACGTTACCGCCTAAAATAATCGTAAAACAAAATTTTGTGTAACAGCAAGAGTAATATGTACCCCAAAAGCTTTTAAGCGTCTGAAAGTTTTCTCCTCCGTTTTTGTTGGGGCTTGGCTCGAAATGCATCATGATTGGCTGCCCGAAGTCCACATGTCTGTCGGACGTGCTCTCATTGGTCTACAATACCATCACGGATGAATAAATACTCAAAGGGCTTGCCAGGCAAGCCCTTTGAACCCTTTAAATACTCAATGGGCTTGCCTGGCAAGCCCTTTGAGTATTTATTCCATATTGCCCACGAGTTCACTAGTAAGGTCATTTTGACGCTTACTAGTGAACATGTAAGGCCATAAATGTGCCCACTAGTTCACTAGTAAGATCATTTTGAGGCTTACTAGTTGACATGTAAGCCACAAAACGCCCGCTAGTTCACTAGTAAGATAATTTTGAGGCTTCTAGTGAACATGTATGCCACAGAACGCCCACTAGTTCACTAGTAAGATCATTTTTACGCTTACTAGTGAACATGTAAGCCACAAAACGCTCACTAGTTCACTAGTAAGGTCATTTTGACGCTTACTAGTGAACATGTAAGCCACAAAACGCTCACTGGTTCACTAGTAAGGTAATTTTGACGCTTACTAGTGAACATGTAAGCCACAAAACGCCCACTAGTTCCCTAGTAAGATCATTTTGACGCTTATTTATGAACATGTCAGCCACAAAACGCTCACTCGTTCACTAGTAAGATCATTTTGACGCTTACTAGTGAACATGTAAGCCACAAAACGCCCACTAGTTCACTAGTAAGGTCATTTTGACGCTTACTAGTGAACATGTAAGCCACAAAACGCCCACTAGTTCACTAGTAAGATCATTTTGACGCTTACTAGTGAACATGTAAGGCCATAAATGTGCCCACTAGTTCACTAGTAAGTTCATTTTGAGGCTTACTAGTTGACATGTAAGCCACACATCGCCTACTAGTTCACTAGGAAGATCATTTTGAGGCTTACTAGTGAACATGTAAGCCACAAAACGCCCAATAGTTCACTAGTAAGATCATTTTGACGCTTACTAGTGAACATGTAAGCCACAAAACGCTCACTAGTTTACTAGTAAGGTCATTTTGACGCTTACTAGTGAACATGTAAGCCACAAAACGCTCACTAGTTCACTAGTAAGGTCATTTTGACGCTTACTAGTGAACATGTAAGCCGCAAAACGCCCACTAGTTCACTAATAAGATTATTTTGACGCTTACTACTGAACATTTAAGGCCATAAATGTGCCCACTAGTTCACTGGTAAGATGATTTTGACGCTTACTAGTGAACATGTAAGGCCATAAATGTGCCCACTTGTAGTGCTAGTGACATTACACTGTACTTGCATTAAATGCAAATAAGGATGATTACGAAAACATGTAACGGTATCCTATTGGCTGTACGTTTCAAAATAGTGTCATCCCACCAGTCAGGGCTCATGATTTTGGAAATTCTGTGCCCACTTAGTTTTTTAAAACAACAATGGCGGACAGTGTCCTGAGACGTATTCGGCGAAGGTGCAGGGCAATAGAGAGTGCCTGTCATCAAGGGTCTGCCGGTGAAAGTGAAGCACGCGCGATAAACATTTCAATTGCTAATTTAAGAAGAGTTAGTGACCAGTTTAGCGCTGATACTATTCAAAGTTTGATTCAAAGTCCAATAGATCTCCGATCTGTCATCATTGTGGGACCCACTCCTAATGGTGGACGTGTTTGTTCCCATGTGGCACATCGTTTGCACACAGGTAAAATGGCTACCATTTTTTGTCATTGGTTTTTCGTATGTATTTTTATTCGAACTACACACGGGTTTTACTGACGACTTGCTGTGACTTACCTTCTATCACCCTGTCAAACGTCGTTTTATACCAGTGGTTTTCCTGCAAATCAGTAGACTATTAAGTAACGCGATGGCTGTACACTTTTAAGCAATAACTAGTGATCTTTTAGTTATTCAATTATAAGTTTGAATTATTTTTTTCTTGAGTAAAATGGTTAGAGAAAATAGCTGCTCGTGGTTTTGAAGCTGCATATACTTTTATGTACATCTGTGTCTATATGCCTGTACTGTATACAGTATATAAAAAACACGTAGTGATTCGTTTGCTTGAATTCCTTAATCCTTTTATTTCCATACTTTAGGTAGACGAGGAAGACCAGCACTTGACATTACAAGGGATCAAATTGAACTGCTCCCCACTCAGGGCTTTACAGTGAGAGCCATCACTGAGATGTTGTGTTGTTCCTCTTCATACCTGCATAAAAAAAATGAAGTTTTTTCAGATTTCAGCCAGAAATAGATTTACTCCCATTCATGATGTTGACCTGGAAGAGCATGTCAGAAAATTGCACAGCCAATTTCCCAGATCAGGCTCGGAAGCAAGTGTTCTGCTACATACTCTTGTCCCTTCATGTATATATCATTATATTCATTGTGAAAGTGTACTTTCTTTATTGTGTTGTTTTATGAACCTGTTGCAGATGATGAGGGCATACCTGCGTGCTGATGGTATTGTAGTACAAAGAAAAAGAGTTCGAGAAATCCTCAACCGTATTGAGCCAGCTGCTGCAGCCCAGAGATGGAGCCAGACTGTGGCTAGAAGAACATACTATGTGCCATTCCCCAATAGTTTATGGCACATAGATGGGCATATGCGTCTCATTCGGTAATAAGGGATCATCTTATATTTGTACTCGTGGGAGCATTAGAAAGCCATATTGTATGGACAGCACAGATTAAATTGAATTTTATCATTTGTATATCCAAGTTACACAAACTCCAAATTGCCTCCATGTACCGGTAGTCTTAAGTGCACAGCAATACCTTCTCTACCGAGATGATATTTCAAACAAGATATGAAACTTGATTGTTTTCTTGTATTTAATCATTATTCTTTTCATGTTTGTTTTACAGGTGGGTGTTTGTGACACATGCCGGCATTGATGGGAATTCCAGGCTAATAACGTACCTTCAACTGGAGCACAGACAACACAGCTTTGACAGTGTTGAAATATTTTGTCCAAGCCACCTGCCTGTATGGGTTACCCTCCAGAGTAAGATCCGACCATGGTGGTGAAAACACTGGTTGCTCTTTTAATGAACCTACTGCAGGGACAAGACACCAAAATTATTTCTAGCTCCAGCCAACACCCCCTCACAATTTACTCACACCTCCCATGGCCTGATTATCCACCAACAGGGGCCCTTTTTGGATTATCATTTTGGCATAGGAACTTTCCTTTCCTATCCTAACCGAGTGAGATGAGCCGGTAGCACCTGGAGCAAAGATCGTCTAAATTTTAATAATGCTTAGGAAAGGTTCTGACCATCCTTTACGAAAGGAAAGGAGATATATTATGCAGCAGGAATATTTAAAGGGGAAGTCTTTTTTTATGTTGTTGTTGTTGTTGTTGTCGACCCCACCCGTGCCCCGACATTGGGGGACCGGGCCCTCACTCCGTCTCCCGGATCCCCAGACCCCCCTCCTCCGCCCAGCGGGCGAGCAGGGCCGCCACTCCGCTTGGGTTTCGCCAGAGGTCCTCCGGAGTCAGTGTGGTGGGTATGTTTGTGCAGGTGAACAGGTGTTGTGTGTCGTGCACTTGCGTGCCGCATAGCGCACAGAGTGGTGTTGGGTGTGTGTCCGGTGTAATGTTGTGTAGGTAGGAGTGGAGGGCTGGTGATTTGTTGGTTCGGAGTTGTGCTAGGAGTTGTCTGGTTCTGTGTGGTAGGTCTTGCTCTGATGGGTCTATTTCTGGTGCTGGTGCATGTATTACTTTGTTGTGTTGTCTGGTGTCCAAGTGTGTTTGTACAAAGTGGGTGTGTATGTCTTTCATGTTCTGTTTTATGGTGTCGTTGTTGGTGTCCTGTGGTGCTGTGTCTTTGTTGTGTGTGTAGTTGTTGTTGTGGAAGATTGTTTGTTTCTTTTGTCTGGGTGGTGGTGGTTGTTGAGTGAGTGGGTGTAGTGGGTGGGTTGGGTGTTGGGCTTTTTGTCTGATTTGCGATGCGTGTAGTTTTTGATGGATGTTCAGTGGGAGAGTTTTTGTTTCCTCATGCAAGTGTTGTATGTTTGTGTCTTGTGTGCATCCTGTTGCTATTCTGAGTGCTGTGTTCTGTGTGGTCTGGAGTTTTGTCTTGTTTGTGTCCGATAGTGTTGGTGACCATATAGTGTTTGCGTATTCGAGGCGTGTGAGTGTGGTTGCTTTGTATATGGTGAGTATAGTTTCTTTGGATTTTCCCCAGTGAGTGGTTGTTAAGGCTTTAAGTATTTTGTTTGATTGCTTGGCGCGGGTTAGAGTGTGTTGTGTGTGTTTTGAGAAGGTGAGTTTGGGGTCCCATGTTAATCCCAGTATTTTGGGTTCGCGGACTGTGGGTAGGGTGGTGTTATCTATTTGTAAAGTGAGCCTGTTGCTGTATTCTGCCGGATCCGGTGTGAACAGAGTGGTGGTGGTTTTGTCTGCGTTGAGTGTGAGTTGGTTCTGTTTTGTCCAGTTGTATATGTCGTGGAGATATTTTTGTACTTGTTGTTGTGCCTGTTGTGGTTTGACATGTGTGGATAGAATGGTGATGTCGTCTGCTTATGTAACTGTGTGTACATTTGGAGGTGGTTGTGGTAAGTCTGCCATGTATATGTTGAATAGTGTTGGTGAAAGTACTCCCCCCTGTGGTACCCCCGTTTTCGTGTTTCTATGTTCTGATGTTTCCCCCCGGTATTGAGTGTATTGTCTGCGTCCCCTTATGTAGTTGAAGATGTATTTGATGATGATGTTTGGGGTGTTAGTGTTGTTGAGTTTGTTTGTGAGTGTGTGTAGGTTTACCGTGTCAAAGGCTTTGGACATGTCTAGGGCTATGGCAACTGTTCGTTGTGGTGGTTTTTGTTGATTGAAACCTGTGGCTATGATGTTGTGTATGTGGTGTAGTGCTTTGGTTGTGGAGTGTTGTTTTCGGAAGCCGTGTTGGTGAGAGGGTAGTTGAGTGTTGTTGGTAATGAAGGGTAGTATTACCTTTTCCATTGTTTTGGCTATTGGGCTGAGTAGTGCTATTGGTCTGTAAGATGGGCCGAGTGCGTGGTTTTTGTTGGGTTTTGGTATTGGGATTATTTTTGCAGTCTTCCATATTGCGGGGATGGTGTTGGTGTTGAGCGATGTGTTGTAAGTGTGTGTGAGTAGTGTTATTGCTTTGGGGCCTAGGTGTTTCAGATGTCTGATGTTTATGTTGTCTGGGCCTGTGGAGTTGTTGCTTTTGGAGCGTTGTAGTGCTTGTTTGACTTGTTGTTCTGTGATGGTTATGGGCGTGGTGTTGAGTTTTCGTATTTTGCGTTGTAGTTGTCTGTATGTTCTGTTGGTTTTGTGTTGTATTATGTTGGTGAATTGTTTGTTGAATGCTCGTGCTTTCTGTTTGTTGGATATTGCCGTGTGTTGTCCGAACTGTATTGTGGTGTTTTCTGGTGCTTTTTGTTCTTTGTTAGATAGTCTTGTTACTGTGTTCCAGAGTATGTATTGTTTGTGTCTGTGGTTCCATGCATCCGTTAAGTGTTCTTTCCATAGCTCTTGTTTGTGTTTTTGGATTTGTGTGTCTATTTCTTTGTTTAGGTCTGTGATGCGTGGGTCTTGGTGGTTTTTTTGTCTGATGTCGTTTCTTTGGCTGATGAGTGTTCTGATGTGTTGTGGTAGGAGAAGTGATTTGCTTTTTATTTTTCCGTGGGGTATGTGGTGTTTGTCTGCTGTAAGTATGAGGTTTGTGAGCATGGTGTTGGCTGTGTGAATGTTGTCAGGTATGGTTATGTTCTCCAGTGCTGATTCTATTTCAGAGGTGTATCCTTCCCAGTCTGCTTTCCTGTAATTTGTGTAAGTTTGAAGGTGTTGTTGTAGGCGGAAAGGAGCACGCGTGTTGTGTGTGATTTTGATAGGAAGGTGGTCTGAACTGAGTGCGTGTATTGTGGTCCATGTTGTTCTGTTTGTGATGCTGTTGCTGGCTGTTGTGATGTCCGGTGATGTTGGTTGTTGGTTGATGTTTTTAGGTTTTCTGGTAGGTGTGTTTGCGTTTAGAGTGATTTGTTGGGAGTTCTGTAGTATGTCTGCAATGAGGGTGCCTCTGTGGTCGTCGTAGGGAGAGTGCCATTGTGTTGAGTGAGCGTTGATGTCTGCGGTTAGAATGGTGTTGTTCAGCGAGTTTATGTATTGGAAGGTGTTGGTGATGTCTGTGTCTTCTGTGGCGTGGTCTGGTCGGGTGGTATCTCTGGGGGGTATATACATGTTGCATATGTGTAGTCTTTTGTGGTTGGTTATGTGAATCTTTACGGTTTGAATTTCTGTAGTGTTGGTGTTAATGTTGTTGGGGATGTTCATGGGAGTGAATGTGACTGATTTGTGAATGTATGTGAGCAGTCCTCCTCCTCCCTTGTGTTCTCTGTCTTTCCTAATGCTGGTGTAGTTGGTGAGACGAGGTGTGTTGTGTTGTTTTTCTAGTTTGGTTTCTTGTATGGTGATGATGTCTGCGTGCTGTTGTGAGGCGAGTTCTTCTAGTTCTGTTTTCTTGTTTTGGATGCCGTTGATGTTTATTTGTAGTATGGTCAGTGTGTGTTTGTTGTTTTTGTTGGTGGGTGTTGTTCTTTGTGGGTTGTTCGGGGGTTGTGGTGTTGGGGTGTTTGTTGTTTGCGTGTGTGTTCTGCATGTCCACGTGTTTGTGTATTGGCGGGTGGTGATGCCGGAGCAATGTCTGTGTATCCAGTGTGGGTGTGTTGAGTTGCATCTGAGTGAGGTTTGTCTGCGTGTGATGATTCTATTGCAGCTATTGCAGGTCCAGGTTTGGGGGGGTGGTCTTGTGTTTGTTGTATCTCTGTTGGAGTTGTCTGTCCGTGTTGCGTTTGAGGGTAGTGTTGGTGAGGCGAGTGTGTTGTTTTGGTCTGTTTGTGCTCTGCTGCCTGTTGGTGTCCTACGAGGTGTTGTTGTTCGTGGTGGTGTTTTGGGATGTAGTCTGCATTTCCATGTTATGTTGTATTGTCTAGTGTTTATGTTTGTGCAATGTTTGTGTACCCAGTGTGGTGTGTGGTGGTTGCATCTGAAGGATGTCTGTCTTCTTGTAATCTGTTGTGTGCAAATGTCGCATGTCCAGGTAGTTTGTTGTGTGTGTGTTTGTTGCGTGCGTGAGAGTGTCTGTGTGGGCCCAGGATTTGTCTCTATGTCCCCCGCCTGGAGCAAAAGGTCCGCCCGCCACCCTGCCAGGTTCAGGGGGCGGTTAGCCGAAAAAAAAAAAAAACGGCCGTAAGGGCACCCCGTTCGGGGTGCAGGGATTGGTTCCTTGATTTGTCCCCCCGTTCGGGGGGAACCCTCCAACTGCGAGTAAGCCAAGGAGTTTGGAGGTACAGCAGGTTGATAGCAGTGTGATCGAGCAGATTAGATAGAGTAGAATTTGAATGGGGCTTCACTGATTTATTTCATACAATTCATATCTAAAACACAGTTGAAAAATATTTGATTGTTAAAATATTTAAATACAAGAACTATATCAAGAAATTAACAAAACATAGTTTTTTTAGTTAGGAGAAAAGTCTAAAAACATATCACAAATGACAAACGTTGTGCCTCTCCTCCTCCTGTTCTTCAATGAAGCTGATCACCCTCCAGCTCCCGTTAGAAACATCGTGCTGCTGAAGGTGTGCCGGCAGAATGGTTGTGATACAGGAGGTGCTGTGGACTCTCCCAGAAACGAGGACCTAGTTTAGTTGTAGATCCAGTAAAACATAGTGCAAATGTGACATTATTTATAATGCACAGTTACAGTCTTGTGAATATTAAAAAATGTACTTCATGTAATGCAGGAAGCGAATATTTCAAACGAACTAAGGCAGCAAACAATAAGAGCAAAATCGTGTTCCAAACATTAACTCTTTTTTTAAATGTCAATTAGCTTGTGAGTAATAAGACAAAATGTGACTGTCAGACAGAGAACTGTCAGAGCAAACGGCAGATTTTAGAAAGTCCTGCCGAAATAAATCTGCACCCGACTGCGACTGTCAGCGTTGAACTGCCGCCATTGCTGTCAAAGTCAGACACATCTCCAAAATTGTTGGAGCAAATTTTTAAGCAGGCTTCATCTTGATAAATTGACCACGTATTTGACATTTATACCATAACGTTACCGCCTAAAATAATCGTAAAACAAAATTTTGTGTAACAACAAGAGTAATATGTACCCCAAAAGCTTTCAAAGCGTCTGAAAGTTTTCTCCTCCGTTTTTGTTGGGGCTTGGCTCGAAATGCATCATGATTGGCCGCCCGAAGTCCACGTGTCTGTCGGACGTGCTCTCATTGGTCTACAATACCATCACGGATGAATAAATACTCAAAGGGCTTGCCAGGCAAGCCCTTTGAACCCTTTAAATACTCAATGGGCCTGCCTGGCAAGCCCTTTGAGTATTTATTCCAAATTGCCCACTAGTTCACTAGTAAGGTCATTTTGACGCTTACTAGTGAACATGTAAGGCCATAAATGTGCCCACTAGTTCACTAGTAAGATCATTTTGAGGCTTACTAGTTGACATGTAAGCCACAAAACGCCCGCTAGTTCACTAGTAAGATAATTTTGAGGCTTACTAGTGAACATGTAAGCCACAAAACGCTCACTGGTTCACTAGTAAGGTAATTTTGACGCTTACTAGTGAACATGTAAGCCACAAAACGCCCACTAGTTCCCTAGTAAGATCATTTTGACGCTTATTTATGAACATGTCAGCCACAAAACACTCACTCGTTCACGAGTAAGATCATTTTGACGCTTACTAGTGAACATGTAAGCCACAAAACGCCCACTAGTTCACTAGTAAGGTCATTTTGACGCTTACTAGTGAACATGTAAGCCACAAAACGCCCACTAGTTCACTAGTAAGATCATTTTGACGCTTACTAGTGAACATGTAAGGCCATAAATGTGCCCACTAGTTCAATAGTAAGTTCATTTTGAGGCTTACTAGTTGACATGTAAGCCACACATCGCCTACTAGTTCACTAGTAAGATCATTTTGAGGCTTACTAGTGAACATGTAAGCCACAAAACGCCCAATAGTTCACTAGTAAGATCATTTTGACGCTTACTAGTGAACATGTAAGCCACAAAACGCTCACTAGTTTACTAGTAAGGTCATTTTGACGCTTACTAGTGAACATGTAAGCCGCAAAACGCCCACTAGTTCACTAATAAGATTATTTTGACGCTTACTACTGAACATTTAAGGCCATAAATGTGCCCACTAGTTCACTGGTAAGATGATTTTGACGCTTACTAGTGAACATGTAAGGCCATAAATGTGCCCACTTGTAGTGCTAGTGACATTACACTGTACTTGCATTAAATGCAAATAAGGATGATTACGAAAACATGTAACGGTATCCTATTGGCTGTACGTTTCAAAATAGTGTCATCCCACCAGTCAGGGCTCATGATTTTGGAAATTCTGTGCCCACTTAGTTTTTTAAAACAACAGTGGCGGACAGTGTCCTGAGACGTATTCGGCGAAGGTGCAGGGCAATAGAGAGTGCCTGTCATCAAGGGTCTGCCGGTGAAAGTGAAGCACGCGCGATAAACATTTCAATTGCTAATTTAAGAAGAGTTAGTGACCAGTTTAGCGCTGATACTATTCAAAGTTTGATTCAAAGTCCAATAGATCTCCGATCTGTCATCATTGCGGGACCCACTCCTAATGGTGGACGTGTTTGTTCCCATGTGGCACATCGTTTGCACACAGGTAAAATGGCTACCATTTTTTGTCATTGGTTTTTCGTATGTATTTTTATTCGAACTACACACGGGTTTTACTGACGACTTGCTGTGACTTACCTTCTATCACCCTGTCAAACGTCGTTTTATACCAGTGGTTTTCCTGCAAATCAGTAGACTATTAAGTAACGCGATGGCTGTACACTTTTAAGCAATAACTAGTGATCTTTTAGTTATTCAATTATAAGTTTGAATTATTTTTTTCTTGAGTAAAATGGTTAGAGAAAATAGCTGCTCGTGGTTTTGAAGCTGCATATACTTTTATGTACATCTGTGTCTATATGCCTGTACTGTATACAGTATATAAAAAACACGTAGTGATTCGTTTGCTTGAATTCCTTAATCCTTTTATTTCCATACTTTAGGTAGACGAGGAAGACCAGCACTTGACATTACAAGTGATCAAATTGAACTGCTCCCCACTCAGGGCTTTACAGTGAGAGCCATCACTGAGATGTTGTGTTGTTCCTCTTCATACCTGCATAAAAAAAAATGAAGTTTTTTCAGATTTCAGCCAGAAATAGATTTACTCCCATTCATGATGTTGACCTGGAAGAGCATGTCAGAAGATTGCACAGCCAATTTCCCAGATCATGCTCGGAAGCAAGTGTTCTGCTACATACTCTTGTCCCTTCATGTATATATCATTATATTCATTGTGAAAGTGTACTTTCTTTATTGTGTTGTTTTATGAACCTGTTGCAGATGATGAGGGCATACCTGCGTGCTGATGGTATTGTAGTACAAAGAAAAAGAGTTCGAGAAATCCTCAACCGTATTGAGCCAGCTGCTGCAGCCCAGAGATGGAGCCAGACTGTGGCTAGAAGAACATACTATGTGCCATTCCCCAATAGTTTATGGCACATAAATGGGCATATGCGTCTCATTCGGTAATAAGGGATCATCTTATATTTGTACTCGTGGGAGCATTAGAAAGCCATATTGTATGGACAGCACAGATTAAATTGAATTTTATCATTTGTATATCCAAGTTACACAAACTCCAAATTGCCTCCATGTAGTCTTAAGTGCACAGCAATACCTTCTCTACCGAGATGATATTTCAAACAAGATATGAAACTTGATTGTTTTCTTGTATTTAATCATTATTCTTTTCATGTTTGTTTTACAGGTGGGTGTTTGTGACACATGCCGGCATTGATGGGAGTTCCAGGCTAATAACGTACCTTCAACTGGAGCACAGACAACACAGCTTTGACAGTGTTGAAATATTTTGTCCAAGCCACCTGCCTGTATGGGTTACCCTCCAGAGTAAGATCCGACCATGGTGGTGAAAACACTGGTTGCTCTTTTAATGAACCTACTGCAGGGACAAGACACCAAAATTTTTTCTAGCTCCAGCCAACACCCCCTCACAATTTACTCACACCTCCCATGGCCTGATTATCCACCAACAGGGGCCCTTTTTGGATTATCATTTTGGCATAGGAACTTTCCTTTCCTATCCTAACCGAGTGAGATGAGCCGGTAGCACCTGGAGCAAAGATCGTCTAAATTTTAATAATGCTTAGGAAAGGTTCTGACCATCCTTTACGAAAGGAAAGGAGATATATTATGCAGCAGGAATATTTAAAGGGGAAGTCTTTTTTTATGTTGTTGTTGTTGTTGTTGTCGACCCCACCCGTGCCCCGACATTGGGGGACCGGGCCCTCACTCCGTCTCCCGGATCCCCAGACCCCCCTCCTCCGCCCAGCGGGCGAGCAGGGCTGCCACTCCGCTTGGGTTTCGCCAGAGGTCCTCCGGAGTCAGTGTGGTGGGTATGTTTGTGCAGGTGAACAGGTGTTGTGTGTCGTGCACTTGCGTGCCGCATAGCGCACAGAGTGGTGTTGGGTGTGTGTCCGGTGTAATGTTGTATAGGTAGGAGTGGAGGGCTGGTGATTTGTTGGTTCGGAGTTGTGCTAGGAGTTGTCTGGTTCTGTGTGGTAGGTCTTGCTCTGATGGGTCTATTTCTGGTGCTGGTGCATGTATTTGTTGTGTTGTCTGGTGTCCAAGTGTGTTTGTACAAAGTGGGTGTGTATGTCTTTCATGTTCTGTTTTATGGTGTCGTTGTTGGTGTCCTGTGGTGCTGTGTCTTTGTTGTGTGTGTAGTTGTTGTTGTGGAAGATTGTTTGTTTCTTTTGTCTGGGTGGTGGTGGTTGTTGAGTGAGTGGGTGTAGTGGGTGGGTTGGGTGTTGGGCTTTTTGTCTGATTTGCGATGCGTGTAGTTGTAGATGGATGTTCAGTGGGAGAGTTTTTGTTTCCTCATGCAAGTGTTGTATGTTTGTGTCTTGTGTGCATCCTGTTGCTATTCTGAGTGCTGTGTTCTGTGTGGTCTGGAGTTTTGTCTTGTTTGTGTCCGATAGTGTTGGTGACCATATAGTGTTTGCGTATTCGAGGCGTGTGAGTGTGGTTGCTTTGTATGTGGTGAGTATAGTTTCTTTGGATTTTCCCCAGTGAGTGGTTGTTAAGGCTTTAAGTATTTTGTTTGATTGCTTGGCGCGGGTTAGAGTGTGTTGTGTGTGTTTTGAGAAGGTGAGTTTGGGGTCCCATGTTAATCCCAGTATTTTGGGTTCGCGGACTGTGGGTAGGGTGGTGTTATCTATTTGTAAAGTGAGCCTGTTGCTGTATTCTGCCGGATCCGGTGTGAACAGAGTGGTGGTGGTTTTGTCTGCGTTGAGTGTGAGTTGGTTCTGTTTTGTCCAGTTGTATATGTCGTGGAGATATTTTTGTACTTGTTGTTGTGCCTGTTGTGGTTTGACATGTGTGGATAGAATGGTGATGTCGTCTGCATATGTAACTGTGTGTACATTTGGAGGTGGTTGTGGTAAGTCTGCCATGTATATGTTGAATAGTGTTGGTGAAAGTACTCCCCCCTGTGGTACCCCCGTTTTCGTGTTTCTATGTTCTGATGTTTCCCCCCGGTATTGAGTGTATTGTCTGCGTCCCCTTATGTAGTTGAAGATGTATTTGATGATGATGTTTGGGGTGTTAGTGTTGTTGAGTTTGTTTGTGAGTGTGTGTAGGTTTACCGTGTCAAAGGCTTTGGACATGTCTAGGGCTATGGCAACTGTTCGTTGTGGTGGTTTTTGTTGATTGAAACCTGTGGCTATGATGTTGTGTATGTGGTGTAATGCTGTGGTTGTGGAGTGTTGTTTTCGGAAGCCGTGTTGGTGAGAGGGTACTTGAGTGTTGTTGGTAATGAAGGGTAGTATTACCTTTTCCATTGTTTTGGCTATTGGGCTGAGTAGTGCTATTGGTCTGTAAGATGGGCCGAGTGCGTGGTTTTTGTTGGGTTTTGGTATTGGGATTATTTTTGCAGTCTTCCATATTGCGGGGATGGTGTTGGTGTTGAGTGATGTGTTGTAAGTGTGTGTGAGTAGTGTTATTGCTTTGGGGCCTAGGTGTTTCAGATGTCTGATGTTTATGTTGTCTGGGCCTGTGGAGTTGTTGTTTTTGGAGCGTTGTAGTGCTTGTTTGACTTGTTGTTCTGTGATGGTTATGGGCGTGGTGTTGAGTTTTCGTATTTTGCGTTGTAGTTGTCTGTATGTTCTGTTGGTTTTGTGTTGTATTATGTTGGTGAATTGTTTGTTGAATGCTCGTGCTTTCTGTTTGTTGGATATTGCCGTGTGTTGTCCGAACTGTATTGTGGTGTTTTCTGGTGCTTTTTGTTCTTTGTTTGATAGTCTTGTTACTGTGTTCCAGAGTATGTGTTGTTTGTGTCTGTGGTTCCATGCATCCGTTAAGTGTTCTTTCCATAGCTCTTGTTTGTGTTTTTGGATTTGTGTGTCTATTTCTTTGTTTAGGTCTGTGATGCGTGGGACATGTAAGCCACACATCGCCTACTAGTTCACTAGTAAGATCATTTTGAGGCTTACTAGTGAACATGTAAGCCACAAAACGCCCAATAGTTCACTAGTAAGATCATTTTGACGCTTACTAGTGAACATGTAAGCCACAAAACGCTCACTAGTTTACTAGTAAGGTCATTTTGACGCTTACTAGTGAACATGTAAGCCACAAAACGCTCACTAGTTCACTAGTAAGGTCATTTTGACGCTTACTAGTGAACATGTAAGCCGCAAAACGCCCACTAGTTCACTAATAAGATTATTTTGACGCTTACTAGTGAACATGTAAGGCCATAAATGTGCCCACTTGTAGTGCTAGTGACATTACACTGTACTTGCATTAAATGCAAATAAGGATGATTACGAAAACATGTAACGGTATCCTATTGGCTGTACGTTTCAAAATAGTGTCATCCCACCAGTCAGGGCTCATGATTTTGGAAATTCTGTGCCCACTTAGTTTTTTAAAACAACAATGGCGGACAGTGTCCTGAGACGTATTCGGCGAAGGTGCAGGGCAATAGAGAGTGCCTGTCATCAAGGGTCTGCCGGTGAAAGTGAAGCACGCGCAATAAACATTTCAATTGCTAATTTAAGAAGAGTTAGTGACCAGTTTAGCGCTGATACTATTCAAAGTTTGATTCAAAGTCCAATAGATCTCCGATCTGTCATCATTGCGGGACCCACTCCTAATGGTGGACGTGTTTGTTCCCATGTGGCACATCGTTTGCACTCAGGTAAAATGGCTACCATTTTTTGTCATTGGTTTTTCGTATGTATTTTTATTCGAACTACACACGGGTTTTACTGACGACTTGCTGTGACTTACCTTCTATCACCCTGTCAAACGTCGTTTTATACCAGTGGTTTTCCTGCAAATCAGTAGACTATTAAGTAACGCGATGGCTGTACACTTTTAAGCAATAACTAGTGATCTTTTAGTTATTCAATTATAAGTTTGAATTATTTTTTTCTTGAGTAAAATGGTTAGAGAAAATAGCTGCTCGTGGTTTTGAAGCTGCATATACTTTTATGTACATCTGTGTCTATATGCCTGTACTGTATACAGTATATAAAAAACACGTAGTGATTCGTTTGCTTGAATTCCTTAATCCTTTTATTTCCATACTTTAGGTAGACGAGGAAGACCAGCACTTGACATTACAAGTGATCAAATTGAACTGCTCCCCACTCAGGGCTTTACAGTGAGAGCCATCACTGAGATGTTGTGTTGTTCCTCTTCATACCTGCATAAAAAAAATGAAGTTTTTTCAGATTTCAGCCAGAAATAGATTTACTCCCATTCATGATGTTGACCTGGAAGAGCATGTCAGAAGATTGCACAGCCAATTTCCCAGATCAGGCTCGGAAGCAAGTGTTCTGCTACATACTCTTGTCCCTTCATGTATATATCATTATATTCATTGTGAAAGTGTACTTTCTTTATTGTGTTGTTTTATGAACCTGTTGCAGATGATGAGGGCATACCTGCGTGCTGATGGTATTGTAGTACAAAGAAAAAGAGTTCGAGAAATCCTCAACCGTATTGAGCCAGCTGCTGCAGCCCAGAGATGGAGCCAGACTGTGGCTAGAAGAACATACTATGTGCCATTCCCCAATAGTTTATGGCACATAGATGGGCATATGCGTCTCATTCGGTAATAAGGGATCATCTTATATTTGTACTCGTGGGAGCATTAGAAAGCCATATTGTATGGACAGCACAGATTAAATTGAATTTTATCATTTGTATATCCAAGTTACACAAACTCCAAATTGCCTCCATGTAGTCTTAAGTGCACAGCAATACCTTCTCTACCGAGATGATATTTCAAACAAGATATGAAACTTGATTGTTTTCTTGTATTTAATCATTATTCTTTTCATGTTTGTTTTACAGGTGGGTGTTTGTGACACATGCCGGCATTGATGGGAATTCCAGGCTAATAACGTACCTTCAACTGGAGCACAGACAACACAGCTTTGACAGTGTTGAAATATTTTGTCCAAGCCACCTGCCTGTATGGGTTACCCTCCAGAGTAAGATCCGACCATGGTGGTGAAAACACTGGTTGCTCTTTTAATGAACCTACTGCAGGGACAAGACACCAAAATTTTTTCTAGCTCCAGCCAACACCCCCTCACAATTTACTCACACCTCCCATGGCCTGATTATCCACCAACAGGGGCCCTTTTTGGATTATCATTTTGGCATAGGAACTTTCCTTTCCTATCCTAACCGAGTGAGATGAGCCGGTAGCACCTGGAGCAAAGATCGTCTAAATTTTAATAATGCTTAGGAAAGGTTCTGACCATCCTTTACGAAAGGAAAGGAGATATATTATGCAGCAGGAATATTTAAAGGGGAAGTCTTTTTTTATGTTGTTGTTGTTGTTGTTGTCGACCCCACCCGTGCCCCGACATTGGGGGACCGGGCCCTCACTCCGTCTCCCGGATCCCCAGACCCCCCTCCTCCGCCCAGCGGGCGAGCAGGGCCGCCACTCCGCTTGGGTTTCGCCAGAGGTCCTCCGGAGTCAGTGTGGTGGGTATGTTTGTGCAGGTGAACAGGTGTTGTGTGTCGTGCACTTGCGTGCCGCATAGCGCACAGAGTGGTGTTGGGTGTGTGTCCGGTGTAATGTTGTGTAGGTAGGAGTGGAGGGCTGGTGATTTGTTGGTTCGGAGTTGTGCTAGGAGTTGTCTGGTTCTGTGTGGTAGGTCTTGCTCTGATGGGTCTATTTCTGGTGCTGGTGCATGTATTTGTTGTGTTGTCTGGTGTCCAAGTGTGTTTGTACAAAGTGGGTGTGTATGTCTTTCATGTTCTGTTTTATGGTGTCGTTGTTGGTGTCCTGTGGTGCTGTGTCTTTGTTGTGTGTGTAGTTGTTGTTGTGGAAGATTGTTTGTTTCTTTTGTCTGGGTGGTGGTGGTTGTTGAGTGAGTGGGTGTAGTGGGTGGGTTGGGTGTTGGGCTTTTTGTCTGATTTGCGATGCGTGTAGTTTTAGATGGATGTTCAGTGGGAGAGTTTTTGTTTCCTCATGCAAGTGTTGTATGTTTGTGTCTTGTGTGCATCCTGTTGCTATTCTGAGTGCTGTGTTCTGTGTGGTCTGGAGTTTTGTCTTGTTTGTGTCCGATAGTGTTGGTGACCATATAGTGTTTGCTTATTCGAGGCGTGTGAGTGTGGTTGCTTTGTATGTGGTGAGTATAGTTTCTTTGGATTTTCCCCAGTGAGTGGTTGTTAAGGCTTTAAGTATTTTGTTTGATTGCTTGGCGCGGGTTAGAGTGTGTTGTGTGTGTTTTGAGAAGGTGAGTTTGGGGTCCCATGTTAATCCCAGTATTTTGGGTTCGCGGACTGTGGGTAGGGTGCTGTTATCTATTTGTAAAGTGAGCCTGTTGCTGTATTCTGCCGGATCCGGTGTGAACAGAGTGGTGGTGGTTTTGTCTGCGTTGAGTGTGAGTTGGTTCTGTTTTGTCCAGTTGTATATGTCGTGGAGATATTTTTGTACTTGTTGTTGTGCCTGTTGTGGTTTGACATGTGTGGATAGAATGGTGATGTCGTCTGCATATGTAACTGTGTGTACATTTGGAGGTGGTTGTGGTAAGTCTGCCATGTATATGTTGAATAGTGTTGGTGAAAGTACTCCCCCCTGTGGTACCCCCGTTTTCGTGTTTCTATGTTCTGATGTTTCCCCCCGGTATTGAGTGTATTGTCTGCGTCCCCTTATGTAGTTGAAGATGTATTTGATGATGATGTTTGGGGTGTTAGTGTTGTTGAGTTTGTTTGTGAGTGTGTGTAGGTTTACCGTGTCAAAGGCTTTGGACATGTCTAGGGCTATGGCAACTGTTCGTTGTGGTGGTTTTTGTTGATTGAAACCTGTGGCTATGATGTTGTGTATGTGGTGTAGTGCTGTGGTTGTGGAGTGTTGTTTTCGGAAGCCGTGTTGGTGAGAGGGTACTTGAGTGTTGTTGGTAATGAAGGGTAGTATTACCTTTTCCATTGTTTTGGCTATTGGGCTGAGTAGTGCTATTGGTCTGTAAGATGGGCCGAGTGCGTGGTTTTTGTTGGGTTTTGGTATTGGGATTATTTTTGCAGTCTTCCATATTGCGGGGATGGTGTTGGTGTTGAGTGATGTGTTGTAAGTGTGTGTGAGTAGTGTTATTGCTTTGGGGCCTAGGTGTTTCAGATGTCTGATGTTTATGTTGTCTGGGCCTGTGGAGTTGTTGTTTTTGGAGCGTTGTAGTGCTTGTTTGACTTGTTGTTCTGTGATGGTTATGGGCGTGGTGTTGAGTTTTCGTATTTTGCGTTGTAGTTGTCTGTATGTTCTGTTGGTTTTGTGTTGTATTATGTTGGTGAATTGTTTGTTGAATGCTCGTGCTTTCTGTTTGTTGGATATTGCCGTGTGTTGTCCGAACTGTATTGTGGTGTTTTCTGGTGCTTTTTGTTCTTTGTTTGATAGTCTTGTTACTGTGTTCCAGAGTATGTGTTGTTTGTGTCTGTGGTTCCATGCATCCGTTAAGTGTTCTTTCCATAGCTCTTGTTTGTGTTTTTGGATTTGTGTGTCGATTTCTTTGTTTAGGTCTGTGATGCGTGGGTCTTGGTGGTTTTGTTGTCTGATGTCGTTTCTTTGGCTGATGAGTGTTCTGATGTGTTGTGGTAGGAGAAGTGATTTGCTTTTTATTTTTCCGTGGGGTATGTGGTGTTTGTCTGCTGTAAGTATGAGGTTTGTGAGCATGGTTTTGGCTGTGTGGATGTTGTCAGGTATGGTTATGTTCTCCAGTGCTGATTCTATTTCAGAGGTGTATCCTTCCCAGTCTGCTTTCCTGTAATTTGTGTAAGTTTGAAGGTGTTGTTGTAGGCGGAAAGGAGCACGCGTGTTGTGTGTGATTTTGATAGGAAGGTGGTCTGAACTGAGTGCGTGTATTGTGGTCCATGTTGTTCTGTTTGTGATGCTGTTGCTGGCTGTTGTGATGTCCGGTGATGTTGGTTGTTGGTTGATGTTTGTAGGTTTTCTGGTGGGTGTGTTTGTGTTTAGAGTGATTTGTTGGGAGTTTTGTAGTATGTCTGCAATGTGGGTGTCTCTGTGGTCGTCGTAGGGAGAGTGCCATTGTGTTGAGTGAGCGTTGATGTCTGCGGTTAGAATGGTGTTGTTCAGCCAGTTTATGTATTGGAAGGTGTTGGTGATGTCTGTGTCTTCTGTGGCGTGGTCTGGTCGGGTGGTATCTCTGGGGGGTATATACATGTTGCATATGTGTAGTCTTTTGTGGTTGGTTATGTGAATCTTTACGGTTTGAATTTCTGTAGTGTTGGTGTTGATGTTGTTGGGGATGTTCATGGGAGTGAATGTGACTGATTTGTGAATGTATGTGAGCAGTCCTCCTCCTCCCTTGTGTTCTCTGTCTTTCCTAATGCTGGTGTAGTTGGTGAGACGAGGTGTGTTGTGTTGTTTTTCTAGTTTGGTTTCTTGTATGGTGATGATGTCTGCGTGCTGTTGTAAGGCGAGTTCTTCTAGTTCTGTTTTCTTGTTTTGGATGCCGTTGATGTTTATTTGTAGTATGGTCAGTGTGTGTTTGTTGTTTTTCTTGGTGGGTGTTGTTCTTTGTGGGTTGTTCGGGGGTTGTGGTGTTGGGGTGTTTGTTGTTTGCGTGTGTGTTCTGCATGTCCACGTGTTCGTGTATTGGCGGGTGGTGATGCCAGAGCAATGTCTGTGTATCCAGTGTGGGTGTGTTGAGTTGCATCTGAGTGAGGTTTGTCTGCGTGTGATGATTCTATTGCAGCTATTGCAGGTCCAGGTTTGGGGGGGTGGTCTTGTGTTTGTTGTGTCTCTGTTGGAGTTGTCTGTCCGTGTTGCGTTTGAGGGTAGTGTTGGTGAGGCGAGTGTGTTGTTTTGGTCTGTTTGTGCTCTGCTGCCTGTTGGTGTCCTACGAGGTGTTGTTGTTCGTGGTGGTGTTTTGGGATGTAGTCTGCATTTCCATGTTATGTTGTATTGTCTAGTGTTTATGTTTGTGCAATGTTTGTGTACCCAGTGTGGTGTGTGGTGGTTGCATCTGAAGGATGTCTGTCTTCTTGTAATCTGTTGTGTGCAAATGTCGCATGTCCAGGTAGTTTGTTGTGTGTGTGTTTGTTGCGCGCGTGAGAGTGGCTGTGTGGGCCCCGGATTTGTCTCTATGTCCCCCGCCTGGAGCAAAAGGTCCGCCCGCCACCCTGCCAGGTTCAGGGGGCGGTTAGCCGAAAAAAAACGGCCGTAAGGGCACCCCGTTCGGGGTGCAGGGATTGGTTCCTTGATTTGTCCCCCCATTCGGGGGGAACCCTCCAAGGAGTTTGGAGGAGTCTTTTTACAGCGCCCCCTATATGTCGGGGGACAGCAGTAAACTGGGCTTCCGGGACAGGATCCGGATGAACAACTCCCGCTCGGCGCAGGTGATCCGGAACAAGGCATCGCCCCAGGCGCCCGGCCTGGCCGTGAGGCACTCGCCCAACCAGGAGAACGTCCCTGAGGCGGCCAGCCCCGGGAAGGTGCAGAAGAGCTGGAGCTTCAATGACCGCACTCGCGTTCGGACCTCGCTGCGGCTCAAAGCCAGGCCTCCCGTTGATGTGGAGGGTCTGGGAGAGGACAGCGTGGACGACAGAGGCTACTGCGACATTGCCATGGACGAGGTCATTCCCGCCGTCAAGACGCTCATACGAGCCGTCAGGATTTTGAAGTTCCTGGTGGCCAAGAGGAAGTTCAAGGAGACGCTGCGTCCGTACGACGTGAAGGACGTCATCGAGCAGTACTCGGCGGGACACCTGGACATGCTGGGCCGTATCAAGAGCCTGCAGATGCGGGTGGACCAGATCATCGAGCGAGGCGCCATCCAGGCCGATAAGAAGGCACGACCAGAAAAGGGCGAGAAGACGCCGCCGGAACTGGAGTCTCTGGATGAGCTGAGCATGATGGGACGTGTGGTCAAAGTGGAGAAACAGATTCAGTCCATCGAGAAGTCTTTTTTTATTTTCAATGCCTTTACAATCATACATTCTATGCACATACACTGGTCTAAACATGGTATTCAGATGAATTTTACCTTTGTGGAATATGAATTATGTAGAAAATCTCACTTGTTTTTATCCAAATCAGGGGGCTAACATTTTGTACTTGCTATTGACCGAACAGTACATCACAGTTTCTGTGAGGACAAAATTTCTGGTTCTGTCACAGTCCACCGGAAGCAGAAATTGCTTTCACATCGCGCAGCTGTAACTTGGGCCGATCACAAGTGCTGCTTAACTTGTTAAACTAAATGAAGAGATGCCTCCGTGCAATACTCAGAGTAAGATGACGTTGTGTAAAGGAAGTGGCATGATTTATAGAAGCTAATGGAGTGCTGTGTCTGTCTCCTAAATACAATAAGATCTTTTTAAATGGCTTTTCAATTTTTCTTGCAGGGAAAAATGTACATCTATATATCTACTGTATATCTATAAAAAAAATCCTCGTCTCACCCCTCAGGTGGTGTCCATCCCTCATTCAGCTGGGGTCCTCTACCAGAGGCCAGGAAGCTTGAGGGTTCTGCGCAGTATCCTTGCTGTTCCCAGCACTGCACATTTCTGGACTGAGATGTCCGATGTTGTTCCCGGGATCTGTTGCAACCACTCATCATCTAGTTTGGGGGTCACTGCCCCGAGTGCTCCGACCACCACAGGCACGACTGTCCCCTTTACCTTCCAGGCTCTCTCCAGCTCCTCTCTGAGCCCTTGGGATTTCTCGAGTTTCTCGTGTTCCTTCTTTCTGATGTTTCCAGCACTTGGGACCGCTACATCCACTACAACGGCTTTCCTCTGCCCTTTATCTATCATCAGGATATCTGGTTGGTTCGCCATTACCATCTTGTCAGTCTGGATCTGGAAGTCCCATAGGATCTTCGCTCTGTCATTCTCCACCACCTTCGGAGGTGTTTCCCATTTTGACCTTGGGGTGTCCAGTCCATACTCCGCACAGATGTTTCGGTAGACTATGCCAGCCACCTGGTTATGGCGTTCCATATAGGCTTTCCCTGCCAGCACCTTACACCCTGCAGTTATGTGTTAGATCGTCTCAGGTGCCTCTTTGCACAACCTACACCTTGGGTCTTGGCTGGTGTGGTATATCTAGGCCTCGATGGCTCTGGTGCTCAGGGCCTGCTCCTGAGCAGCCAGGATGAGTGCCTCTGTGCTGTCCTTCAGGCCAGCCCTCTCTAGAACTCTGATAGGACTTCTTGAGATTGGCCACGGCAGTTATTGTCCGGTGGTACATCCCGTGTAGGGGCTTGTCCTCCCATGCTGGTCCCTCTTCCAGCACCTCATCTTCTGTTCCCCATTGTCTGAGACATTCTCTGAGTACATCATCCGTTGGTGCCTTCTCCTTGATGTATTTGTGGAGCTTGGATGTTTCATCCTGGACAGTGGCTCTCACACTCACTAGTCCCCGGCCTCCTTCCTTTCGGCTTGTGTACAGTCTCAGGGTGCTGGATTTGGTATGGAACCCTCCATGCATGGTAACGAGCTTTCGGGTCTTAACATCCGTGGTCTGAATCTCTTCCTTTGGCCACCTTATTTTTCCTGCAGGGTATCTGATCACTGGAAAGGGCATAGCTGTTTATTGCCCGGGTCTTATTCTTGCCATTGAGCTGGCTTCTTAGGACTTGCCTCACTCGCTGGAGGTATTTGGCCGTAGCCGCTTTCCTTGTTGCCAGTTTGAGGTTGCCATTGGCTTGTGGTATACCGAGGTACTTGTAGCTGTCCTCAATGTCTGCTATTGTTCCTTCAGGGAGTGAGACCCCTTCAGTGCGGACTACCCTTCCTCTCTTAGTCACCATCCGACTACATTTCTCCAGCACGAATGACATCCCGATGTCGCTGCTGTAGATCTTGATTGTGTGGATCAGGGAGTCTATGTCCCTTTCGCTCTTAGCAAACAGCTACATGTCATCCTTGTAGAGGAGGTGACTGATCGTAGCTCCATTTCTGAGGCGGTATCCATGGCCTGTCTTGGTGATTACTTGGCTTAGGGGGTTCAGTCCTATGCAGGACAGCAGTGGGGAGAGTGCATCACCTTGGTATATGCCACATTTGATGGACACTTGGGTAAGTGGCTTGCCATTGGCTTCAAGTGTGGTTTTCCACATCCTCATCAAGTTCGCAACGAAGGCTCTTAGGGTCCTGTTCACCTTATACACATCCAAGCATTCAGTGATCCATGTATGTGGCATTGAGTCATAGGCTTTCTTTTAATCAATCCAGGCTGTGCACAGGTTGGTACATCGGGACCTGCAGTCTTGTGCGACTGTTCTGTCAACCAGGAGCTGATGTTTGGCTCCCCTGGTATCTCTACCAATGCCCTTCCGTGCTTCGCTCATGTATTGATCCATGTGTGCACTTATCTTAGCCGCAACATGAGCTTCCAAAATTGTGGAGGGACAGGTTATTGGCCGATAGTTGGATGCGACTGCACCCTTTGAGGGATCTTTCATGATAAGGATCGTTCGCCCTTCGGTTAGCCATCCTGGGTGAGTCCCATCCCTAGGCAGCTGGTTCATTTGTGCTGCTGGGCGCTCATGGAGTGCTGTGAGTCTCTTTAGCCAGTAACTGTGGACCATGTCCGGGCCTGGTGCTGTCCAGTTCTTTATATTTGAGACTATTTCCTTTATGTCTGCCACTGTTATGGTAATTGGGTTCTGTTCAGGGAGGTGTCTGTGCTCCTCTCTTTGGGTGACCAGCCATTGTGCACTGCTGTTATGTGCAACCTCCTTCTCCCATCTGCCTCTCCAGTACCTTTCAGTTTCCAGTCTTGGTGGATCAGCTCTGTTGTTAGGACCCTGCCACTGAGCGTACACTTTCGCAGGTTGTGTTGCAAACAGCCTGTTTATTCGTCTGGCCTCATTCTCTTTCGTGTACCGCTTTAGGCGGCTGGACAAGGCTTGGAGCCTTTGTTTCGAGTGCTTCTCATATGGTCATCTGGATGTACCTCTCAGGATCGGCCTTTTCATCACACCTCTCTGGACCTCAGTCAATTGACTCACATCTTTCCGAGCCGCCTTGATCTTAGCCTCCAACCGTCTTTTCCATGGTCGGTAATGTATCTCATGGCTTCCATGGTTGCTCTTGTAGCCAAGCATCTCAAGGATCACTGATGCTGAAGCGTATATCAGTTCATTTCCGTGATCGTTACGGTAAGGATCGCCCTCAGTGCTGCATTCACACTTTCCAAGAGACTTTCAGGTGGTACTTCACATAGCCGTTGTAATCGGATTCTAGGTTTCCCAGCTTTCATTCTTGCCATGATCTTAGCTTTCAGGTCAGTTGCTGCCTCGCTCAGCATTTCATTCATTGGGGCTGGCCTCCCAATCTCATCATCTGCATTCACTCTGGTATGAACTCCTCCTCTGATCTGGCAGCCTGGGGCCCCTCACCATGGAACCTGCGTTGTACCTCATCAATCTCAAGTTGTGACAGCAGTTGCCGTTTGTGGATGTTGGAACACTGAGTTACGAGTTGTTTCGTGGCCACCCGTGACTGTGGGTTTCGAAGTAACCATTTAGCCCACATTCTCTCCATGTAACCTCTCTGACTAGGCTTGCTTGAGTAGTAGCATTCCAACAGAGCCATGTTATTGCATCTTGCCCATCTCTGCTCCATTTTTCATCAAGGTGCTCTGGTTCCCCAGCACCTGACGCAGACCTTGTTTGGCCGGGCGACGTCTGAGCTGGCATGTCATTCATTTTATTGTCTCTCATCATTGTATGAGGTACGCATTAGCGTGAAGGCTCTTGCCCAAGGACCCACACTGGATGGTGTTATGTGCTCATTTTTTGCCCCAAGTGGGGAGCGGAGGGACGGGCGCTGGGGGGGGGACCATTGTGGTGGGGCGGGCCCCTACGCGGGATGTGCCACCGGACCGTGGCTGAGGTGGCTGATCTCAAGAAGTCCTATCGGTGGCTGGAGGGGACTGGCCTGGGGGACAGCGCAGGGGCGCTCATCCTGGCTGCTCAGGAGCGGGCCTTGGGCGCCGGAGCCGTTGAGGCCCGGATGTGCCGCGCCGGACAGGACCCGGGGTGTGGGTTGTGCGGGGAGGCGCCTGGGACGATCCGGCACGTGGCTGCGGGGTGTGGGATGCTGGCAGGGGGGGCCTGCGTGGAGCGCCATGGCCAGGTGGCTGGCGTGGTCTGCCGAGGCATCTGTGCGGAGTGTGGACTGGGGGCCCCGGGGTCGGAGTGGGGGGCACCTCCGAGGGTGGTGGAGGGTGGCGGAGCGGGGATCCTGTGGGACTTCCGGATCCAGACTGGCGGGATGGTGGTGGCGAGCCAGCCAGATGTCGTGGTCGTGGATGGGGGGCGGAGGAGGGCCGTTGTGGTGGATGTGGCGGTCCCAGGTGGTGGAGGCATCGGGAGGGGGGAGCATGGGGGGCTCGGGGGGTACCAGGGGCTCGGGGAGGGGCTGGGGAGGGCCTGGGGGGTGGGGGTGGCGGTCGTGCCTGTGGTGGTCGGGGCGCTCGGGGCAGTGACCCCCGGACTGGATGGGTGGTTGCGACAGATCCCGGGACCAGCGTCGGACATCTCGGTCCGGAGGTGTGCGGTGCTGGGAGCGGCGGGGGTACTGCGCGGGGCCCTCGGGCTTCCTGGCCTCTGGTGGAGGACCCGAGCTGAATGAGGGACGGACACCACCCGAGGACACCTCCTATTGGCTCCATGATAAGAGCTCCACCCAGCAAAGAATTAACCCTTTAAAACCTGATTCTGAGCTTTCACAATTATTTACCGCCATTTGCGTAATATCTACAGTATACAGAAGGAATCAAGCAATTTTTACCAATGTATCTGTAGGTGATGTTTATTTATTATGTACACAGAGATAAAGAGTAATGGCACAGCTCTGCAGTATCTTTCCACTTTTATATATGTATGCTATACTAAATAAAATGAATAGGGCACCATATAATGCAACAGTTATGCAACTCCCTAAATAATGATGTGAATTTTCAGTTGTTGCTAAATCAGTTAGGATGTTATAATTTGTGGTGTAGATGCGAATTTAGGAGAGCAGGACAATATATCGCATTGCAATTGGAGCAGCAGCTTGGTTGATGATGTCCCCAAACCGGCTCATCTATTATATTTGTCGTGCAATACAATGAAAATGAGCACAATTGCAAAACATAGGCTTCTTATATTTTAAAATAAAATAATCACATGTTTACCGTTCTGGGGTTTCTACAATCATGAATGGAGGCATTATTTACAGCAGGTTGATGTTGTTGTTGTTGTTGTCGACCCCACCCGTGCCCCGACATTGGGGGACCGGGCCCTCACTCCGTCTCCCGGATCCCCAGACCCCCCTCCGCCGCCCAGCGGGCGAGCAGGGCCGCCACTCCGCTTGGGTTTCGCCAGAGGTCCTCCGGAGTCAGTGTGGTGGGTATGTTTGTGCAGGTGAACAGGTGTTGTGTGTCATGCACTTGCGTGCCGCATAGCGCACAGAGTGGTGTTGGGTGTGTGTCCGGTGTAATGTTGTGTAGGTAGGAGTGGAGGGCTGGTGATTTGTTGGTTCGGAGTTGTGCTAGGAGTTGTCTGGTTCTGTGTGGTAGGTCTTGCTCTGATGGGTCTATTTCTGGTGCTGGTGCATGTATTACTTTGTTGTGTTGTCTGGTGTCCAAGTGTGTTTGTACAAAGTGGGTGTATATGTCTTTCATGTTCTGTTTTATGGTGTCGTTGTTGGTGTCCTGTGGTGCTGTGTCTTTGTTGTGTGTGTAGTTGTTGTTGTGGAAGATTGTTTGTTTCTCTTGTCTGGGTGGTGGTGGTTGTTGAGTGAGTGGGTGTAGTGGGTGGGTTGGGTGTTGGGCTTTTTGTCTGATTTGCGATGCGTGTAGTTTTAGATGGGTGTTCAGTGGGAGAGTTTTTGTTTCCTCATGCAAGTGTTGTATGTTTGTGTCTTGTGTGCATCCTGTTGCTATTCTGAGTGCTGTGTTCTGTGTGGTCTGGAGTTTTGTCTTGTTTGTGTCCGATAGTGTTGGTGACCATATAGTGTTTGCGTATTCGAGGCGTGTGAGTGTGGTTGCTTTGTATGTGGTGAGTATAGTTTCTTTGGATTTTCCACAGTGAGTGGTTGTTAAGGCTTTAAGTATTTTGTTTGATTGCTTGGCGCGGGTTAGAGTGTGTTGTGTGTGTTTTGAGAAGGTGAGTTTGGGGTCCCATGTTAATCCCAGTATTTTGGGTTCGCGGACTGTGGGTAGGGTGGTGTTATCTATTTGTAAAGTGAGCCTGTTGCTGTATTCTGCCGGATCCGGTGTGAACAGAGTGGTGGTGGTTTTGTCTGCGTTGAGTGTGAGTTGGTTCTGTTTTGTCCAGTTGTATATGTCGTGGAGATATTTTTGTACTTGTTGTTGTGCCTGTCGTGGTTTGACATGTGTGGATAGAATGGTGATGTCGTCTACATATGTAACTGTGTGTACATTTGGAGGTGGTTGTGGTAAGTCTGCCATGTATATGTTGAATAGTGTTGGTGAAAGTACTCCCCCCTGTGGTACCCCCGTTTTCGTGTTTCTGTGTTCTGATGTTTCCCCCCGGTATTGAGTGTATTGTCTGCGTCCCCTTATGTAGTTGAAGATGTATTTGATGATGATGTTTGGGGTGTTAGTGTTGTTGAGTTTGTTTGTGAGTGTGTGTAGGTTTACCGTGTCAAAGGCTTTGGACATGTCTAGGGCTATGGCAACTGTTCGCTGTGGTGGTTTTTGTTGATTGAAACCTGTGGCTATGATGTTGTGTATGTGGTGTAGTGCTGTGGTTGTGGAGTGTTGTTTTCGGAAGCCGTGTTGGTGAGAGGGTACTTGAGTGTTGTTGGTAATGAAGGGTAGTATTACCTTTTCCATTGTTTTGGCTATTGGGCTGAGTAGTGCTATTGGTCTGTAAGATGGGCCGAGTGCGTGGTTTTTGTTGGGTTTTGGTATTGGGATTATTTTTGCAGTCTTCCATATTGCGGGGATGGTGTTGGTGTTGAGTGTTGTGTTGTAAGTGTGTGTGAGTAGTGTTATTGCTTTGGGGCCTAGGTGTTTCAGATGTCTGATGTTTATGTTGTCTGGGCCTGTGGAGTTGTTGTTTTTGGAGCGTTGTAGTGCTTGTTTGACTTGTTGTTCTGTGATGGTTATGGGCGTGGTGTTGAGTTTTCGTATTTTGCGTTGTAGTTGTCTGTATGTTCTGTTGGTTTTGTGTTGTATTATGTTGGTGAATTGTTTGTTGAATGCTCGTGCTTTCTGTTTGTTGGATATTGCCGTGTGTTGTCCGAACTGTATTGTGGTGTTTTCTGGTGCTTTTTGTTCTTTGTTAGATAGTCTTGTTACTGTGTTCCAGAGTATGTATTGTTTGTGTCTGTGGTTCCATGCATCCGTTAAGTGTTCTTTCCATAGCTCTTGTTTGTGTTTTTGGATTTGTTTGTCTATTTCTTTGTTTAGGTCTGTGATGCGTGGGTCTTGGTGGTTTTGTTGTCTGATGTCGTTTCTTTGGCTGATGAGTGTTCTGATGTGTTGTGGTAGGAGAAGTGATTTGCTTTTTATTTTTTCCGTGGGGTATGTGGTGTTTGTCTGCTATAAGTATGAGGTTTGTGAGCATGGTGTTGGCTGTGTGGATGTTGTCAGGTATGGTTAAGTTCTCCAGTGCTGATTCTATTTCAGAGGTGTATCCTTCCCAGTCTGCTTTCCTGTAATTTGTGTAAGTTTGAAGGTGTTGTTGTAGGCGGAAAGGAGCACGCGTGTTGTGTGTGATTTTGATAGGAAGGTGGTCTGAACTGAGTGCGTGTATTGTGGTCCATGTTGTTCTGTTTGTGATGCTGTTGCTGGCTGTTGTGATGTCCGGTGATGTTGGTTGTTGGTTGATGTTTGTAGGTTTTCTGGTAGGTGTGTTTGCATTTAGAGTGATTTGTTGGGAGTTCTGTAGTATGTCTGCAATGAGGGTGCCTCTGTGGTCGTTGTAGGGAGAGTGCCATTGTGTTGAGTGAGCGTTGATGTCTGCGGTTAGAATGGTGTTGTTCAGCGAGTTTATGTATTGGAAGGTGTTGGTGATGTCTGTGTCTTCTGTGGCGTGGTCTGGTCGGGTGGTATCTCTGGGGGGTATATACATGTTGCATATGTGTAGTCTTTTGTGGTTGGTTATGTGAATCTTTACGGTTTGAATTTCTGTAGTGTTGGTGTTAATGTTGTTGGGGATGTTCATGGGAGTGAATGTGACTGATTTGTGAATGTATGTGAGCAGTCCTCCTCCTCCCTTGTGTTCTCTGTCTTTCCTAATGCTGGTGTAGTTGGTGAGACGAGGTGTGTTGTGTTGTTTTTCTAGTTTGGTTTCTTGTATGGTGATGATGTCTGCGTGCTGTTGTGAGGCGAGTTCTTCTAGTTCTGTTTTCTTGTTTTGGATGCCGTTGATGTTTATTTGTAGTATGGTCAGTGTGTGTTTGTTGTTTTTGTTGGTGGGTGTTGTTCTTTGTGGGTTGTTCGGGGGTTGTGGTGTTGGGGTGTTTGTTGTTTGCGTGTGTGTTCTGCATGTCCACGTGTTTGTGTATTGGCGGGTGGTGATGCCGGAGCAATGTCTGTGTATCCAGTGTGGGTGTGTTGAGTTGCATCTGAGTGAGGTTTGTCTGCGTGTGATGATTCTATTGCAGCTATTGCAGGTCCAGGTTTGGGGGGGTGGTCTTGTGTTTGTTGTATCTCTGTTGGAGTTGTCTGTCCGTGTTGCGTTTGAGGGTAGTGTTGGTGAGGCGAGTGTGTTGTTTTGGTCTGTTTGTGCTCTGCTGCCTGTTGGTGTCCTACGAGGTGTTGTTGTTCGTGGTGGTGTTTTGGGATGTAGTCTGCATTTCCATGTTATGTTGTATTGTCTAGTGTTTATGTTTGTGCAATGTTTGTGTACCCAGTGTGGTGTGTGGTGGTTGCATCTGAAGGATGTCTGTCTTCTTGTAATCTGTTGTGTGCAAATGTCGCATGTCCAGGTAGTTTGTTGTGTGTGTGTTTGTTGCGTGCGTGAGAGTGTCTGTGTGGGCCCCGGATTTGTCTCTATGTCCCCCGCCTGGAGCAAAAGGTCCGCCCGCCACCCTGCCAAGTTCAGGGGGCGGTTAGCCGAAAAAAAAAAAACGGCCGTAAGGGCACCCCGTTCGGGGTGCAGGGATTGGTTCCTTGATTTGTCCCCCCGTTCGGGGGGAACCCTCCAACTGCGAGTAAGCCAAGGAGTTTGGAGGTACAGCAGGTTGACAGCAGTGTGATCGAGCAGATTAGATAGAGTAGAATTTGAATGGGGCCTCACTGATTTATTTCATACAATTCATATCTAAAACACAGTTGAAAAATATTTGATTGTTAAAATATTTAAATACAAGAACTATATCAAGAAATTAACAAAACATAGTTTTTTTTAGTTAGGAGAAAAGTCTAAAAACATATCACAAATGACAAACGTTGTGCCTCTCCTCCTCCTGTTCTTCAATGAAGCTGATCACCCTCCAGCTCCCGTTAGAAACATCGTGCTGCTGAAGGTGTGCCGGCAGAATGGTTGTGATACAGGAGGTGCTGTGGACTCTCCCAGAAACGAGGACCTAGTTTAGTTGTAGATCCAGTAAAACATAGTGCAAATGTGACATTATTTATAATGCACAGTTACAGTCTTGTGAATATTAAAAAATGTACTTCATGTAATGCAGGAAGCGAATATTTCAAACGAACTAAGGCAGCAAACAGTAAGAGCAAAATCGTGTTCCAAACATTAACTCTTTTTTTAAATGTCAATTAGCTTGTGAGTAATAAGACAAAATGTGACTGTCAGACAGAGAACTGTCAGAGCAAACGGCAGATTTTAGAAAGTCCTGCCGAAATAAATCTGCACCCGACTGCGACTGTCAGCGTTGAACTGCCGCCATTGCTGTCAAAGTCAGACACATCTCCAAAATTGTTGGAGCAAATTTTTAAGCAGGCTTCATCTTGATAAATTGACCACGTATTTGACATTTACACCATAACGTTACCGCCTAAAATGATCGTAAAACAAAATTTTGTGTAACAACAAGAGTAATATGTACCCCAAAAGCTTTCAAAGCGTCTGAAAGTTTTCTCCTCCGTTTTTGTTGGGGCTTGGCTCGAAATGCATCATGATTGGCCTCCCGAAGTCCACGTGTCTGTCGGACGTGCTCTCATTGGTCTACAATACCATCACGGATGAATAAATACTCAAAGGGCTTGCCAGGCAAGCCCTTTGAACCCTTTAAATACTCAATGGGCTTGCCTGGCAAGCCCTTTGAGTATTTATTCCATATTGCCCACTAGTTCACTAGTAAGGTCATTTTGACGCTTACTAGTGAACATGTAAGGCCATAAATGTGCCCACTAGTTCACTAGTAAGATCATTTTGAGGCTTACTCGTTGACATGTAAGCCACAAAACGCCCGCTAGTTCACTAGTAAGATAATTTTGAGGCTTCTAGTGAACATGTAAGCCACAGAACGCCCACTAGTTCACTAGTAAGATCATTTTGACGCTTACTAGTGAACATGTTAGCCACAAAACGCTCACTAGTTCACTAGTAAGGTCATTTTGACGCTTACTAGTGAACATGTAAGCCACAAAACGCTCACTGGTTCACTAGTAAGGTAATTTTGACGCTTACTAGTGAACATGTAAGCCACAAAACGCCCAATAGTTCACTAGTAAGATCATTTTGACGCTTACTAGTGAACATGTAAGCCACAAAACGCTCACTAGTTTACTAGTAAGGTCATTTTGACGCTTACTATTGAACATGTAAGCCACAAAACGCTCACTAGTTCACTAGTAAGGTCATTTTGACGCTTACTAGTGAACATGTAAGCCGCAAAACGCCCACTAGTTCACTAATAAGATTATTTTGACGCTTACTACTGAACATTTAAGGCCATAAATGTGCCCACTAGTTCACTGGTAAGATGATTTTGACGCTTACTAGTGAACATGTAAGGCCATAAATGTGCCCACTTGTAGTGCTAGTGACATTACACTGTACTTGCATTAAATGCAAATAAGGATGATTACGAAAACATGTAACGGTATCCTATTGGCTGTACGTTTCAAAATGGTGTCATCCCACCAGTCAGGGCTCATGATTTTGGAAATTCTGTGCCCACTTAGTTTTTTAAAACAACAATGGCGGACAGTGTCCTGAGACGTATTCGGCGAAGGTGCAGGGCAATAGAGAGTGCCTGTCATCAAGGGTCTGCCGGTGAAAGTGAAGCACGCGCGATAAACATTTCAATTGCTAATTTAAGAAGAGTTAGTGACCAGTTTAGCGCTGATACTATTCAAAGTTTGATTCAAAGTCCAATAGATCTCCGATCTGTCATCATTGCGGGACCCACTCCTAATGGTGGACGTGTTTGTTCCCATGTGGCACATCGTTTGCACACAGGTAAAATGGCTACCATTTTTTGTCATTGGTTTTTCGTATGTATTTTTATTCGAACTACACACGGGTTTTACTGACGACTTGCTGTGACTTACCTTCTATCACCCTGTCAAACGTCGTTTTATACCAGTGGTTTTCCTGCAAATCAGTATACTATTAAGTAACGCGATGGCTGTACACTTTTAAGCAATAACTAGTGATCTTTTAGTTATTCAATTATAAGTTTGAATTATTTTTTTCTTGAGTAAAATGGTTAGAGAAAATAGCTGCTCGTGGTTTTGAAGCTGCATATACTTTTATGTACATCTGTGTCTATATGCCTGTACTGTATACAGTATATAAAAAACACGTAGTGATTCGTTTGCTTGAATTCCTTAATCCTTTTATTTCCATACTTTAGGTAGACGAGGAAGACCAGCACTTGACATTACAAGGGATCAAATTGAACTGCTCCCCACTCAGGGCTTTACAGTGAGAGCCATCACTGAGATGTTGTGTTGTTCCTCTTCATACCTGCATAAAAAAATGAAGTTTTTTCAGATTTCAGCCAGAAATAGATTTACTCCCATTCATGATGTTGACCTGGAAGAGCATGTCAGAAGATTGCACAGCCAATTTCCCAGATCAGGCTCGGAAGCAAGTGTTCTGCTACATACTCTTGTCCCTTCATGTATATATCATTATATTCATTGTGAAAGTGTACTTTCTTTATTGTGTTGTTTTATGAACCTGTTGCAGATGATGAGGGCATACCTGCGTGCTGATGGTATTGTAGTACAAAGAAAAAGAGTTTGAGAAATCCTCAACCGTATTGAGCCAGCTGCTGCAGCCCAGAGATGGAGCCAGACTGTGGCTAGAAGAACATACTATGTGCCATTCCCTAATAGTTTATGGCACATAGATGGGCATATGCGTCTCATTCGGTAATAAGGGATCATCTTATATTTGTACTCGTGGGAGCATTAGAAAGCCATATTGTATGGACAGCACAGATTAAATTGAATTTTATCATTTGTATATCCAAGTTACACAAACTCCAAATTGCCTCCATGTAGTCTTAAGTGCACAGCAATACCTTCTCTACCGAGATGATATTTCAAACAAGATATGAAACTTGATTGTTTTCTTGTATTTAATCATTATTCTTTTCATGTTTGTTTTACAGGTGGGTGTTTGTGACGCATGCCGGCATTGATGGGAATTCCAGGCTAATAACGTACCTTCAACTGGAGCACAGACAACACAGCTTTGACAGTGTTGAAATATTTTGTCCAAGCCACCTGCCTGTATGGGTTACCCTCCAGAGTAAGATCCGACCATGGTGGTGAAAACACTGGTTGCTCTTTTAATGAACCTACTGCAGGGACAAGACACCAAAATTATTTCTAGCTCCAGCCAACACCCCCTCACAATTTACTCACACCTCCCATGGCCTGATTATCCACCAACAGGGGCCCTTTTTGGATTATCATTTTGGCATAGGAACTTTCCTTTCCTATCCTAACCGAGTGAGATGAGCCGGTAGCACCTGGAGCAAATGCTTAGGAAAGGTTCTGACCATCCTTTACGAAAGGAAAGGAGATATATTATGCAGCAGGAATATTTAAAGGGGAAGTCTTTTTTTATGTTGTTGTTGTTGTTGTTGTCGACCCCACCCGTGCCCCGACATTGGGGGACCGGGCCCTCACTCCGTCTCCCGGATCCCCAGACCCCCCTCCTCCGCCCAGCGGGCGAGCAGGGCCGCCACTCCGCTTGGGTTTCGCCAGAGGTCCTCCGGAGTCAGTGTGGTGGGTATGTTTGTGCAGGTGAACAGGTGTTGTGTGTCGTGCACTTGCGTGCCGCATAGCGCACAGAGTGGTGTTGGGTGTGTGTCCGGTGTAATGTTGTGTAGGTAGGAGTGGAGGGCTGGTGATTTGTTGGTTCGGAGTTGTGCTAGGAGTTGTCTGGTTCTGTGTGGTAGATCTTGCTCTGATGGGTCTATTTCTGGTGCTGGTGCATGTATTACTTTGTTGTGTTGTCTGGTGTCCAAGTGTGTTTGTACAAAGTGGGTGTGTATGTCTTTCATGTTCTGTTTTATGGTGTCGTTGTTGGTGTCCTGTGGTGCTGTGTCTTTGTTGTGTGTGTAGTTGTTGTTGTGGAAGATTGTTTGTTTCTTTTGTCTGGGTGGTGGTGGTTGTTGAGTGAGTGGGTGTAGTGGGTGGGTTGGGTGTTGGGCTTTTTGTCTGATTTGCGATGCGTGTAGTTTTAGATGGATGTTCAGTGGGAGAGTTTTTGTTTCCTCATGCAAGTGTTGTATGTTTGTGTCTTGTGTGCATCCTGTTGCTATTCTGAGTGCTGTGTTCTGTGTGGTCTGGAGTTTTGTCTTGTTTGTGTCCGATAGTGTTGGTGACCATACAGTGTTTGCGTATTCGAGGCGTGTGAGTGTGGTTGCTTTGTACGTGGTGAGTATAGTTTCTTTGGATTTTCCCCAGTGAGTGGTTGTTAAGGCTTTAAGTATTTTGTTTGATTGCTTGGCGCGGGTTAGAGTGTGTTGTGTGTGTTTTGAGAAGGTGAGTTTGGGGTCCCATGTTAATCCCAGTATTTTGGGTTCGCGGACTGTGGGTAGGGTGGTGTTATCTATTTGTAAAGTGAGCCTGTTGCTGTATTCTGCCGGATCCGGTGTGAACAGAGTGGTGGTGGTTTTGTCTGCGTTGAGTGTGAGTTGGTTCTGTTTTGTCCAGTTGTATATGTCGTGGAGATATTTTTGTACTTGTTGTTGTGCCTGTTGTGGTTTGACATGTGTGGATAGAATGGTGATGTCGTCTGCGTATGTAACTGTGTGTACATTTGGAGGTGGTTGTGGTAAGTCTGCCATGTATATGTTGAATAGTGTTGGTGAAAGTACTCCCCCCTGTGGTACCCCCGTTTTCGTGTTTCTGTGTTCTGATGTTTCCCCCCGGTATTGAGTGTATTGTCTGCGTCCCCTTATGTAGTTGAAGATGTATTTGATGATGATGTTTGGGGTGTTAGTGTTGTTGAGTTTGTTTGTGAGTGTGTGTAGGTTTACCGTGTCAAAGGCTTTGGACATGTCTAGGGCTATGGCAACTGTTCGTTGTGGTGGTTTTTGTTGATTGAAACCTGTGGCTATGATGTTGTGTATGTGGTGTAGTGCTGTGGTTGTGGAGTGTTGTTTTCGGAAGCCGTGTTGGTGAGAGGGTACTTGAGTGTTGTTGGTAATGAAGGGTAGTATTACCTTTTCCATTGTTTTGGCTATTGGGCTGAGTAGTGCTATTGGTCTGTAAGATGGGCCGAGTGCGTGGTTTTTGTTGGGTTTTGGTATTGGGATTATTTTTGCAGTCTTCCATATTGCGGGGATGGTGTTGGTGTTGAGTGATGTGTTGTAAGTGTGTGTGAGTAGTGTTATTGCTTTGGGGCCTAGGTGTTTCAGATGTCTGATGTTTATGTTGTCTGGGCCTGTGGAGTTGTTGCTTTTGGAGCGTTGTAGTGCTTGTTTGACTTGTTGTTCTGTGATGGTTATGGGCGTGGTGTTGAGTTTTCGTATTTTGCGTTGTAGTTGTCTGTATGTTCTGTTGGTTTTGTGTTGTATTATGTTGGTGAATTGTTTGTTGAATGCTCGTGCTTTCTGTTTGTTGGATATTGCCGTGTGTTGTCCGAACTGTATTGTGGTGTTTTCTGGTGCTTTTTGTTCTTTGTTAGATAGTCTTGTTACTGTGTTCCAGAGTATGTATTGTTTGTGTCTGTGGTTCCATGCATCCGTTAAGTGTTCTTTCCATAGCTCTTGTTTGTGTTTTTGGATTTGTTTGTCTATTTCTTTGTTTAGGTCTGTGATGCGTGGGTCTTGGTGGTTTTGTTGTCTGATGTCGTTTCTTTGGCTGATGAGTGTTCTGATGTGTTGTGGTAGGAGAAGTGATTTGCTTTTTATTTTTTCCGTGGGGTATGTGGTGTTTGTCTGCTGTAAGTATGAGGTTTGTGAGCATGGTGTTGGCTGTGTGGATGTTGTCAGGTATGGTTAAGTTCTCCAGTGCTGATTCTATTTCAGAGGTGTATCCTTCCCAGTCTGCTTTCCTGTAATTTGTGTAAGTTTGAAGGTGTTGTTGTAGGCGGAAAGGAGCACGCGTGTTGTGTGTGATTTTGATAGGAAGGTGGTCTGAACTGAGTGCGTGTATTGTGGTCCATGTTGTTCTGTTTGTGATGCTGTTGCTGGCTGTTGTGATGTCCGGTGATGTTGGTTGTTGGTTGATGTTTTTAGGTTTTCTGGTAGGTGTGTTTGCGTTTAGAGTGATTTGTTGGGAGTTCTGTAGTATGTCTGCAATGAGGGTGCCTCTGTGGTCGTTGTAGGGAGAGTGCCATTGTGTTGAGTGAGCGTTGATGTCTGCGGTTAGAATGGTGTTGTTCAGCGAGTTTATGTATTGGAAGGTGTTGGTGATGTCTGTGTCTTCTGTGGCGTGGTCTGGTCGGGTGGTATCTCTGGGGGGTATATACATGTTGCATATGTGTAGTCTTTTGTGGTTGGTTATGTGAATCTTTACGGTTTGAATTTCTGTAGTGTTGGTGTTAATGTTGTTGGGGATGTTCATGGGAGTGAATGTGACTGATTTGTGAATGTATGTGAGCAGTCCTCCTCCTCCCTTGTGTTCTCTGTCTTTCCTAATGCTGGTGTAGTTGGTGAGACGAGGTGTGTTGTGTTGTTTTTCTAGTTTGGTTTCTTGTATGGTGATGATGTCTGCGTGCTGTTGTGAGGCGAGTTCTTCTAGTTCTGTTTTCTTGTTTTGGATGCCGTTGATGTTTATTTGTAGTATGGTCAGTGTGTGTTTGTTGTTTTTGTTGGTGGGTGTTGTTCTTTGTGGGTTGTTCGGGGGTTGTGGTGTTGGGGTGTTTGTTGTTTGCGTGTGTGTTCTGCATGTCCACGTGTTTGTGTATTGGCGGGTGGTGATGCCGGAGCAATGTCTGTGTATCCAGTGTGGGTGTGTTGAGTTGCATCTGAGTGAGGTTTGTCTGCGTGTGATGATTCTATTGCAGCTATTGCAGGTCCAGGTTTGGGGGGGTGGTCTTGTGTTTGTTGTATCTCTGTTGGAGTTGTCTGTCCGTGTTGCGTTTGAGGGTAGTGTTGGTGAGGCGAGTGTGTTGTTTTGGTCTGTTTGTGCTCTGCTGCCTGTTGGTGTCCTACGAGGTGTTGTTGTTCGTGGTGGTGTTTTGGGATGTAGTCTGCATTTCCATGTTATGTTGTATTGTCTAGTGTTTATGTTTGTGCAATGTTTGTGTACCCAGTGTGGTGTGTGGTGGTTGCATCTGAAGGATGTCTGTCTTCTTGTAATCTGTTGTGTGCAAATGTCGCATGTCCAGGTAGTTTGTTGTGTGTGTGTTTGTTGCGTGCGTGAGAGTGTCTGTGTGGGCCCCGGATTTGTCTCTATGTCCCCCGCCTGGAGCAAAAGGTCCGCCCGCCACCCTGCCAGGTTCAGGGGGCGGTTAGCCGAAAAAAAAAAAAAAACGTCCGTAAGGGCACCCCGTTCGGGGTGCAGGGATTGGTTCCTTGATTTGTCCCCCCGTTCGGGGGGAACCCTCCAACTGCGAGTAAGCCAAGGAGTTTGGAGGTACAGCAGGTTGACAGCAGTGTGATCGAGCAGATTAGATAGAGTAGAATTTGAATGGGGCTTCACTGATTTATTTCATACAATTCATATCTAAAACACAGTTGAAAAATATTTGATTGTTAAAATATTTAAATACAAGAACTATATCAAGAAATTAACAAAACATAGTTTTTTTAGTTAGGAGAAAAGTCTAAAAACATATCACAAATGACAAACGTTGTGCCTCTCCTCCTCCTGTTCTTCAATGAAGCTGATCACCCTCCAGCTCCCGTTAGAAACATCGTGCTGCTGAAGGTGTGCCGGCAGAATGGTTGTGATACAGGAGGTGCTGTGGACTCTCCCAGAAACGAGGACCTAGTTTAGTTGTAGATCCAGTAAAACATAGTGCAAATGTGACATTATTTATAATGCACAGTTACAGTCTTGTGAATATTAAAAAATGTACTTCATGTAATGCAGGAAGCGAATATTTCAAACGAACTAAGGCAGCAAACAATAAGAGCAAAATCGTGTTCCAAACATTAACTCTTTTTTTAAATGTCAATTAGCTTGTGAGTAATAAGACAAAATGTGACTGTCAGACAGAGAACTGTCAGAGCAAACGGCAGATTTTAGAAAGTCCTGCCGAAATAAATCTGCACCCGACTGCGACTGTCAGCGTTGAACTGCCGCCATTGCTGTCAAAGTCAGACACATCTCCAAAATTGTTGGAGCAAATTTTTAAGCAGGCTTCATCTTGATAAATTGACCACGTATTTGACATTTACACCATAACGTTACCGCCTAAAATGATCGTAAAACAAAATTTTGTGTAACAACAAGAGTAATATGTACCCCAAAAGCTTTCAAAGCGTCTGAAAGTTTTCTCCTCCGTTTTTGTTGGGGCTTGGCTCGAAATGCATCATGATTGGCCTCCCGAAGTCCACGTGTCTGTCGGACGTGCTCTCATTGGTCTACAATACCATCACGGATGAATAAATACTCAAAGGGCTTGCCAGGCAAGCCCTTTGAACCCTTTAAATACTCAATGGGCTTGCCTGGCAAGCCCTTTGAGTATTTATTCCATATTGCCCACTAGTTCACTAGTAAGGTCATTTTGACGCTTACTAGTGAACATGTAAGGCCATAAATGTGCCCACTAGTTCACTAGTAAGATCATTTTGAGGCTTACTCGTTGACATGTAAGCCACAAAACGCCCGCTAGTTCACTAGTAAGATAATTTTGAGGCTTCTAGTGAACATGTAAGCCACAGAACGCCCACTAGTTCACTAGTAAGATCATTTTGACGCTTACTAGTGAACATGTTAGCCACAAAACGCTCACTAGTTCACTAGTAAGGTCATTTTGACGCTTACTAGTGAACATGTAAGCCACAAAACGCTCACTGGTTCACTAGTAAGGTAATTTTGACGCTTACTAGTGAACATGTAAGCCACAAAACGCCCAATAGTTCACTAGTAAGATCATTTTGACGCTTACTAGTGAACATGTAAGCCACAAAACGCTCACTAGTTTACTAGTAAGGTCATTTTGACGCTTACTATTGAACATGTAAGCCACAAAACGCTCACTAGTTCACTAGTAAGGTCATTTTGACGCTTACTAGTGAACATGTAAGCCGCAAAACGCCCACTAGTTCACTAATAAGATTATTTTGACGCTTACTACTGAACATTTAAGGCCATAAATGTGCCCACTAGTTCACTGGTAAGATGATTTTGACGCTTACTAGTGAACATGTAAGGCCATAAATGTGCCCACTTGTAGTGCTAGTGACATTACACTGTACTTGCATTAAATGCAAATAAGGATGATTACGAAAACATGTAACGGTATCCTATTGGCTGTACGTTTCAAAATGGTGTCATCCCACCAGTCAGGGCTCATGATTTTGGAAATTCTGTGCCCACTTAGTTTTTTAAAACAACAATGGCGGACAGTGTCCTGAGACGTATTCGGCGAAGGTGCAGGGCAATAGAGAGTGCCTGTCATCAAGGGTCTGCCGGTGAAAGTGAAGCACGCGCGATAAACATTTCAATTGCTAATTTAAGAAGAGTTAGTGACCAGTTTAGCGCTGATACTATTCAAAGTTTGATTCAAAGTCCAATAGATCTCCGATCTGTCATCTTTGCGGGACCCACTCCTAATGGTGGACGTGTTTGTTCCCATGTGGCACATCGTTTGCACACAGGTAAAATGGCTACCATTTTTTGTCATTGGTTTTTCGTATGTATTTTTATTCGAACTACACACGGGTTTTACTGACGACTTGCTGTGACTTACCTTCTATCACCCTGTCAAACGTCGTTTTATACCAGTGGTTTTCCTGCAAATCAGTAGACTATTAAGTAACGCGATGGCTGTACACTTTTAAGCAATAACTAGTGATCTTTTAGTTATTCAATTATAAGTTTGAATTATTTTTTTCTGGAGTAAAATGGTTAGAGAAAATAGCTGCTCGTGGTTTTGAAGCTGCATATACTTTTATGTACATCTGTGTCTATATGCCTGTACTGTATACAGTATATAAAAAACACGTAGTGATTCGTTTGCTTGAATTCCTTAATCCTTTTATTTCCATACTTTAGGTAGACGAGGAAGACCAGCACTTGACATTACAAGTGATCAAATTGAACTGCTCCCCACTCAGGGCTTTACAGTGAGAGCCATCACTGAGATGTTGTGTTGTTCCTCTTCATACCTGCATAAAAAAATGAAGTTTTTTCAGATTTCAGCCAGAAATAGATTTACTCCCATTCATGATGTTGACCTGGAAGAGCATGTCAGAAGATTGCACAGCCAATTTCCCAGATCAGGCTCGGAAGCAAGTGTTCTGCTACATACTCTTGTCCCTTCATGTATATATCATTATATTCATTGTGAAAGTGTACTTTCTTTATTGTGTTGTTTTATGAACCTGTTGCAGATGATGAGGGCATACCTGCGTGCTGATGGTATTGTAGTACAAAGAAAAAGAGTTCGAGAAATCCTCAACCGTATTGAGCCAGCTGCTGCAGCCCAGAGATGGAGCCAGACTGTGGCTAGAAGAACATACTATGTGCCATTCCCCAATAGTTTATGGCACATAGATGGGCATATGCGTCTCATTCGGTAATAAGGGATCATCTTATATTTGTACTCGTGGGAGCATTAGAAAGCCATATTGTATGGACAGCACAGATTAAATTGAATTTTATCATTTGTATATCCAAGTTACACAAACTCCAAATTGCCTCCATGTAGTCTTAAGTGCACAGCAATACCTTCTCTACCGAGATGATATTTCAAACAAGATATGAAACTTGATTGTTTTCTTGTATTTAATCATTATTCTTTTCATGTTTGTTTTACAGGTGGGTGTTTGTGACGCATGCCGGCATTGATGGGAATTCCAGGCTAATAACGTACCTTCAACTGGAGCACAGACAACACAGCTTTGACAGTGTTGAAATATTTTGTCCAAGCCACCTGCCTGTATGGGTTACCCTCCAGAGTAAGATCCGACCATGGTGGTGAAAACACTGGTTGCTCTTTTAATGAACCTACTGCAGGGACAAGACACCAAAATTATTTCTAGCTCCAGCCAACACCCCCTCACAATTTACTCACACCTCCCATGGCCTGATTATCCACCAACAGGGGCCCTTTTTGGATTATCATTTTGGCATAGGAACTTTCCTTTCCTATCCTAACCGAGTGAGATGAGCCGGTAGCACCTGGAGCAAATGCTTAGGAAAGGTTCTGACCATCCTTTACGAAAGGAAAGGAGATATATTATGCAGCAGGAATATTTAAAGGGGAAGTCTTTTTTTATGTTGTTGTTGTTGTTGTTGTTGTTGTCGACCCCACCCGTGCCCCGACATTGGGGGACCGGGCCCTCACTCCGTCTCCCGGATCCCCAGACCCCCCTCCTCCGCCCAGCGGGCGAGCAGGGCCGCCACTCCGCTTGGGTTTCGCCAGAGGTCCTCCGGAGTCAGTGTGGTGGGTATGTTTGTGCAGGTGAACAGGTGTTGTGTGTCGTGCACTTGCGTGCCGCATAGCGCACAGAGTGGTGTTGGGTGTGTGTCCGGTGTAATGTTGTGTAGGTAGGAGTGGAGGGCTGGTGATTTGTTGGTTCGGAGTTGTGCTAGGAGTTGTCTGGTTCTGTGTGGTAGATCTTGCTCTGATGGGTCTATTTCTGGTGCTGGTGCATGTATTACTTTGTTGTGTTGTCTGGTGTCCAACTGTGTTTGTACAAAGTGGGTGTGTATGTCTTTCATGTTCTGTTTTATGGTGTCGTTGTTGGTGTCCTGTGGTGCTGTGTCTTTGTTGTGTGTGTAGTTGTTGTTGTGGAAGATTGTTTGTTTCTTTTGTCTGGGTGGTGGTGGTTGTTGAGTGAGTGGGTGTAGTGGGTGGGTTGGGTGTTGGGCTTTTTGTCTGATTTGCGATGCGTGTAGTTTTAGATGGATGTTCAGTGGGAGAGTTTTTGTTTCCTCATGCAAGTGTTGTATGTTTGTGTCTTGTGTGCATCCTGTTGCTATTCTGAGTGCTGTGTTCTGTGTGGTCTGGAGTTTTGTCTTGTTTGTGTCCGATAGTGTTGGTGACCATACAGTGTTTGCGTATTCGAGGCGTGTGAGTGTGGTTGCTTTGTATGTGGTGAGTATAGTTTCTTTGGATTTTCCCCAGTGAGTGGTTGTTAAGGCTTTAAGTATTTTGTTTGATTGCTTGGCGCGGGTTAGAGTGTGTTGTGTGTGTTTTGAGAAGGTGAGTTTGGGGTCCCATGTTAATCCCAGTATTTTTGGTTCGCGGACTGTGGGTAGGGTGGTGTTATCTATTTGTAAAGTGAGCCTGTTGCTGTATTCTGCCGGATCCGGTGTGAACAGAGTGGTGGTGGTTTTGTCTGCGTTGAGTGTGAGTTGGTTCTGTTTTGTCCAGTTGTATATGTCGTGGAGATATTTTTGTACTTGTTGTTGTGCCTGTTGTGGTTTGACATGTGTGGATAGAATGGTGATGTCGTCTGCGTATGTAACTGTGTGTACATTTGGAGGTGGTTGTGGTAAGTCTGCCATGTATATGTTGAATAGTGTTGGTGAAAGTACTCCCCCCTGTGGTACCCCCGTTTTCGTGTTTCTGTGTTCTGATGTTTCCCCCCGGTATTGAGTGTATTGTCTGCGTCCCCTTATGTAGTTGAAGATGTATTTGATGATGATGTTTGGGGTGTTAGTGTTGTTGAGTTTGTTTGTGAGTGTGTGTAGGTTTACCGTGTCAAAGGCTTTGGACATGTCTAGGGCTATGGCAACTGTTCGTTGTGGTGGTTTTTGTTGATTGAAACCTGTGGCTATGATGTTGTGTATGTGGTGTAGTGCTGTGGTTGTGGAGTGTTGTTTTCGGAAGCCGTGTTGGTGAGAGGGTAGTTGAGTGTTGTTGGTAATGAAGGGTAGTATTACCTTTTCCATTGTTTTGGCTATTGGGCTGAGTAGTGCTATTGGTCTGTAAGATGGGCCGAGTGCGTGGTTTTTGTTGGGTTTTGGTATTGGGATTATTTTTGCAGTCTTCCATATTGCGGGGATGGTGTTGGTGTTGAGTGATGTGTTGTAAGTGTGTGTGAGTAGTGTTATTGCTTTGGGGCCTAGGTGTTTCAGATGTCTGATGTTTATGTTGTCTGGGCCTGTGGAATTGTTGCTTTTGGAGCGTTGTAGTGCTTGTTTGACTTGTTGTTCTGTGATGGTTATGGGCGTGGTGTTGAGTTTTCGTATTTTGCGTTGTAGTTGTCTGTATGTTCTGTTGGTTTTGTGTTGTATTATGTTGGTGAATTGTTTGTTGAATGCTCGTGCTTTCTGTTTGTTGGATATTGCCGTGTGTTGTCCGAACTGTATTGTGGTGTTTTCTGGTGCTTTTTGTTCTTTGTTTGATAGTCTTGTTACTGTGTTCCAGAGTATGTGTTGTTTGTGTCTGTGGTTCCATGCATCCGTTAAGTGTTCTTTCCATAGCTCTTGTTTGTGTTTTTGGATTTGTGTGTCTATTTCTTTGTTTAGGTCTGTGATGCGTGGGTCTTGGTGGTTTTGTTGTCTGATGTCGTTTCTTTGGCTGATGAGTGTTCTGATGTGTTGTGGTAGGAGAAGTGATTTGCTTTTTATTTTTCCGTGGGGTATGTGGTGTTTGTCTGCTGTAAGTATGAGGTTTGTGAGCATGGTGTTGGCTGTGTGGATGTTGTCAGGTATGGTTATGTTCTCCAGTGCTGATTCTATTTCAGAGGTGTATCCTTCCCAGTCTGCTTTCCTGTAATTTGTGTAAGTTTGAAGGTGTTGTTGTAGGCGGAAAGGAGCACGCGTGTTGTGTGTGATTTTGATAGGAAGGTGGTCTGAACTGAGTGCGTGTATTGTGGTCCATGTTGTTCTGTTTGTGATGCTGTTGCTGGCTGTTGTGATGTCCGGTGATGTTGGTTGTTGGTTGATGTTTGTAGGTTTTCTGGTGGGTGTGTTTGTGTTTAGAGTGATTTGTTGGGAGTTTTGTAGTATGTCTGCAATGTGGGTGCCTCTGTGGTCGTCGTAGGGAGAGTGCCATTGTGTTGAGTGAGCGTTGATGTCTGCGGTTAGAATGGTGTTGTTCAGCGAGTTTATGTATTGGAAGGTGTTGGTGATGTCTGTGTCTTCTGTGGCGTGGTCTGGTCGGGTGGTATCTCTGGGGGGTATATACATGTTGCATATGTGTAGTCTTTTGTGGTTGGTTATGTGAATCTTTACGGTTTGAATTTCTGTAGTGTTGGTGTTGATGTTGTTGGGGATGTTCATGGGAGTGAATGTGACTGATTTGTGAATGTATGTGAGCAGTCCTCCTCGTCCCTTGTGTTCTCTGTCTTTCCTAATGCTGGTGTAGTTGGTGAGACGAGGTGTGTTGTGTTGTTTTTCTAGTTTGGTTTCTTGTATGGTGATGATGTCTGCGTGCTGTTGTAAGGCGAGTTCTTCTAGTTCTGTTTTCTTGTTTTGGATGCCGTTGATGTTTATTTGTAGTATGGTCAGTGTGTGTTTGTTGTTTTTCTTGGTGGGTGTTGTTCTTTGTGGGTTGTTCGGGGGTTGTGGTGTTGGGGTGTTTGTTGTTTGCGTGTGTGTTCTGCATGTCCACGTGTTCGTGTATTGGCGGGTGGTGATGCCGGAGCAATGTCTGTGTATCCAGTGTGGGTGTGTTGAGTTGCATCTGAGTGAGGTTTGTCTGCGTGTGATGATTCTATTGCAGCTATTGCAGGTCCAGGCTTGGGGGGGTGGTCTTGTGTTTGTTGTGTCTCTGTTGGAGTTGTCTGTCCGTGTTGCGTTTGAGGGTAGTGTTGGTGAGGCGAGTGTGTTGTTTTGGTCTGTTTGTGCTCTGCTGCCTGTTGGTGTTCTACGAGGTGTTGTTGTTCGTGGTGGTGTTTTGGGATGTAGTCTGCATTTCCATGTTATGTTGTATTGTCTAGTGTTTATGTTTGTGCAATGTTTGTGTACCCAGTGTGGTGTGTGGTGGTTGCTTCTGAAGGATGTCTGTCTTCTTGTAATCTGTTGTGTGCAAATGTCGCATGTCCAGGTAGTTTGTTGTGTGTGTGTTTGTTGCGTGCGTGAGAGTGTCTGTGTGGGCCCCGGATTTGTCTCTATGTCCCCCGCCTGGAGCAAAAGGTCCGCCCGGCTGGCTCAAAGCCAGGCCTCCCGTTGACGTGGAGGGTCTGGGAGAGGACAGCGTGGACGACAGAGGCTACTGCGACATTGCCATGGACGAGGTCATTCCCGCCGTCAAGACGCTCATACGAGCCGTCAGGATTTTGAAGTTCCTGGTGGCCAAGAGGAAGTTCAAGGAGACGCTGCGTCCGTACGACGTGAAGGACGTCATCGAGCAGTACTCGGCGGGACACCTGGACATGCTGGGCCGTATCAAGAGCCTGCAGATGCGGGTGGACCAGATCATCGGGCGAGGCGCCGTCCAGGCCTAGTAAGGTCATTTTGACGCTTACTAGTGAACATGGAAGGCCATAAATGTGCCCACTAGTTCACTAGTAAGATCATTTTGAGGCTTACTCGTTGACATGTAAGCCACAAAACGCCCGCTAGTTCACTAGTAAGATAATTTTGAGGCTTCTAGTGAACATGTAAGCCACAGAACGCCCACTAGTTCACTAGTAAGATCATTTTGACGCTTACTAGTGAACATGTAAGCCACAAAACGCTCTCTAGTTCACTAGTAAGGTCATTTTGACGCTTACTAGTGAACATGTAAGCCACAAAACGCTAACTGGTTCACTAGTAAGGTAATTTTGACGCTTACTAGTGAACATGTAAGCCACAAAACGCCCACTAGTTCCCTAGTAAGATCATTTTGACGCTTATTTATGAACATGTCAGCCACAAAACGCTCACTCGTTCACTAGTAAGATCATTTTGACGCTTACTAGTGAACATGTAAGCCACAAAACGCCCACTAGTTCACTAGTAAGGAAATTTTGACGCTTACTAGTGAACATGTAAGCCACAAAACGCCCACTAGTTCCCTAGTAAGATCATTTTGACGCTTACTAGTGAACATGTAAGGCCATAAATGTGCCCACTAGTTCACTAGTAAGTTCATTTTGAGGCTTACTAGTTGACATGTAAGCCACACATCGCCTACTAGTTCACTAGTAAGATCATTTTGAGGCTTACTAGTGAACATGTAAGCCACAAAACGCCCAATAGTTCACTAGTAAGGTCATTTTGACGCTTACTAGTGAACATGTAAGCCACAAAACGCTCACTAGTTCACTAGTAAGGTCATTTTGACACTTACTAGTGAACATGTAAGCCGCAAAACGCCCACTAGTTCACTAATAAGATTATTTTGACGCTTACTACTGAACATTTAAGGCCATAAATGTGCCCACTAGTTCACTGGTAAGATGATTTTGACGCTTACTAGTGAACATGTAAGGCCATAAGTGTGCCCACTTGTAGTGCTAGTGACATTACACTGTACTTGCATTAAATGCAAATAAGGATGATTACGAAAACATGTAACAGTATCCTATTGGCTGTACGTTTCAAAATAGTGTCATCCCACCAGTCAGGGCTCATGATTTTGGAAATTCTGTGCCCACTTAGTTTTTTAAAACAACAATGGCGGACAGTGTCCTGAGACGTATTCGGCGAAGGTGCAGGGCAATAGAGAGTGCCTGTCATCAAGGGTCTGCCGGTGAAAGTGAAGCACGCGCGATAAACATTTCAATTGCTAATTTAAGAAGAGTTAGTGACCAGTTTAGCGCTGATACTATTCAAAGTTTGATTCAAAGTCCAATAGATCTCCGATCTGTCATCATTGCGGGACCCACATCTAATGGTGGACGTGTTTGTTCCCATGTGGCACATCGTTTGCACACAGGTAAAATGGCTACCATTTTTTGTCATTGGTTTTTCGTATGTATTTTTATTCGAACTACACACGGGTTTTACTGACGACTTGCTGTGACTTACCTTCTATCACCCTGTCAAACGTCGTTTTATACCAGTGGTTTTCCTGCAAATCAGTAGACTATTAAGTAACGCGATGGCTGTACACTTTTAAGCAATAACTAGTGATCTTTTAGTTATTCAATTATAAGTTTGAATTATTTTTTTCTTGAGTAAAATGGTTAGAGAAAATAGCTGCTCGTGGTTTTGAAGCTGCATATACTTTTATGTACATCTGTGTCTATATGCCTGTACTGTATACAGTATATAAAAAACACGTAGTGATTCGTTTGCTTGAATTCCTTAATCCTTTTATTTCCATACTTTAGGTAGACGAGGAAGACCAGCACTTGACATTACAAGTGATCAAATTGAACTGCTCCCCACTCAGGGCTTTACAGTGAGAGCCATCACTGAGATGTTGTGTTGTTCCTATTCATACCTGCATAAAAAATGAAGTTTTTTCAGATTTCAGCCAGAAATAGATTTACTCCCATTCATGATGTTGACCTGGAAGAGCATGTCAGAAGATTGCACAGCCAATTTCCCAGATCAGGCTCGGAAGCAAGTGTTCTGCTACATACTCTTGTCCCTTCATGTATATATCATTATATTCATTGTGAAAGTGTACTTTCTTTATTGTGTTGTTTTATGAACCTGTTGCAGATGATGAGGGCATACCTGCGTGCTGATGGTATTGTAGTACAAAGAAAAAGAGTTCGAGAAATCCTCAACCGTATTGAGCCAGCTGCTGCAGCCCAGAGATGGAGCCAGACTGTGGCTAGAAGAACATACTATGTGCCATTCCCCAATAGTTTATGGCACATAGATGGGCATATGCGTCTCATTCGGTAATAAGGGATCATCTTATATTTGTACTCGTGGGAGCATTAGAAAGCCATATTGTATGGACAGCACAGATTAAATTGAATTTTATCATTTGTATATCCAAGTTACACAAACTCCAAATTGCCTCCATGTAGTCTTAAGTGCACAGCAATACCTTCTCTACCGAGATGATATTTCAAACAAGATATGAAACTTGATTGTTTTCTTGTATTTAATCATTATTCTTTTCATGTTTGTTTTACAGGTGGGTGTTTGTGACACATGCCGGCATTGATGGGAATTCCAGGCTAATTACGTACCTTCAACTGGAGCACAGACAACACAGCTTTGACAGTGTTGAAATATTTTGTCCAAGCCACCTGCCTGTATGGGTTACCCTCCAGAGTAAGATCCGACCATGGTGGTGAAAACACTGGTTGCTCTTTTAATGAACCTACTGCAGGGACAAGACACCAAAATTATTTCTAGCTCCAGCCAACACCCCCTCACAATTTACTCACACCTCCCATGGCCTGATTATCCACCAACAGGGGCCCTTTTTGGATTATCATTTTGGCATAGGAACTTTCCTTTCCTATCCTAACCGAGTGAGATGAGCCGGTAGCACCTGGAGCAAATGCTTAGGAAAGGTTCTGACCATCCTTTACGAAAGGAAAGGAGATATATTATGCAGCAGGAATATTTAAAGGGGAAGTCTTTTTTTATGTTGTTGTTGTTGTTGTTGTCGACCCCACCCGTGCCCCGACATTGGGGGACCGGGCCCTCACTCCGTCTCCCGGATCCCCAGACCCCCCTCCTCCGCCCAGCGGGCGAGCAGGGCCGCCACTCCGCTTGGGTTTCGCCAGAGGTCCTCCGGAGTCAGTGTGGTGGGTATGTTTGTGCAGGTGAACAGGTGTTGTGTGTCGTGCACTTGCGTGCCGCATAGCGCACAGAGTGGTGTTGGGTGTGTGTCCGGTGTAATGTTGTGTAGGTAGGAGTGGAGGGCTGGTGATTTGTTGGTTCGGAGTTGTGCTAGGAGTTGTCTGGTTCTGTGTGGTAGATCTTGCTCTGATGGGTCTATTTCTGGTGCTGGTGCATGTATTACTTTGTTGTGTTGTCTGGTGTCCAAGTGTGTTTGTACAAAGTGGGTGTGTATGTCTTTCATGTTCTGTTTTATGGTGTCGTTGTTGGTGTCCTGTGGTGCTGTGTCTTTGTTGTGTGTGTAGTTGTTGTTGTGGAAGATTGTTTGTTTCTTTTGTCTGGGTGGTGGTGGTTGTTGAGTGAGTGGGTGTAGTGGGTGGGTTGGGTGTTGGGCTTTTTGTCTGATTTGCGATGCGTGTAGTTTTAGATGGATGTTCAGTGGGAGAGTTTTTGTTTCCTCATGCAAGTGTTGTATGTTTGTGTCTTGTGTGCATCCTGTTGCTATTCTGAGTGCTGTGTTCTGTGTGGTCTGGAGTTTTGTCTTGTTTGTGTCCGATAGTGTTGGTGACCATACAGTGTTTGCGTATTCGAGGCGTGTGAGTGTGGTTGCTTTGTACGTGGTGAGTATAGTTTCTTTGGATTTTCCCCAGTGAGTGGTTGTTAAGGCTTTAAGTATTTTGTTTGAATGCTTGGCGCGGGTTAGAGTGTGTTGTGTGTGTTTTGAGACGGTGAGTTTGGGGTCCCATGTTAATCCCAGTATTTTGGGTTCGCGGACTGTGGGTAGGGTGGTGTTATCTATTTGTAAAGTGAGCCTGTTGCTGTATTCTGCCGGATCCGGTGTGAACAGAGTGGTGGTGGTTTTGTCTGCGTTGAGTGTGAGTTGGTTCTGTTTTGTCCAGTTGTATATGTCGTGGAGATATTTTTGTACTTGTTGTTGTGCCTGTTGTGGTTTGACATGTGTGGATAGAATGGTGATGTCGTCTGCTTATGTAACTGTGTGTACATTTGGAGGTGGTTGTGGTAAGTCTGCCATGTATATGTTGAATAGTGTTGGTGAAAGTACTCCCCCCTGTGGTACCCCCGTTTTCGTGTTTCTATGTTCTGATGTTTCCCCCCGGTATTGAGTGTATTGTCTGCGTCCCCTTATGTAGTTGAAGATGTATTTGATGATGATGTTTGGGGTGTTAGTGTTGTTGAGTTTGTTTGTGAGTGTGTGTAGGTTTACCGTGTCAAAGGCTTTGGACATGTCTAGGGCTATGGCAACTGTTCGTTGTGGTGGTTTTTGTTGATTGAAACCTGTGGCTATGATGTTGTGTATGTGGTGTAGTGCTTTGGTTGTGGAGTGTTGTTTTCGGAAGCCGTGTCGGTGAGAGGGTAGTTGAGTGTTGTTGGTAATGAAGGGTAGTATTACCTTTTCCATTGTTTTGGCTATTGGGCTGAGTAGTGCTATTGGTCTGTAAGATGGGCCGAGTGCGTGGTTTTTGTTGGGTTTTGGTATTGGGATTATTTTTGCAGTCTTCCATATTGCGGGGATGGTGTTGGTGTTGAGTGATGTGTTGTAAGTGTGTGTGAGTAGTGTTATTGCTTTGGGGCCTAGGTGTTTCAGATGTCTGATGTTTATGTTGTCTGGGCCTGTGGAGTTGTTGCTTTTGGAGCGTTGTAGTGCTTGTTTGACTTGTTGTTCTGTGATGGTTATGGGCGTGGTGTTGAGTTTTCGTATTTTGCGTTGTAGTTGTCTGTATGTTCTGTTGGTTTTGTGTTGTATTATGTTGGTGAATTGTTTGTTGAATGCTCGTGCTTTCTGTTTGTTGGATATTGCCGTGTGTTGTCCGAACTGTATTGTGGTGTTTTCTGGTGCTTTTTGTTCTTTGTTAGATAGTCTTGTTACTGTGTTCCAGAGTATGTATTGTTTGTGTCTGTGGTTCCATGCATCCGTTAAGTGTTCTTTCCATAGCTCTTGTTTGTGTTTTTGGATTTGTTTGTCTATTTCTTTGTTTAGGTCTGTGATGCGTGGGTCTTGGTGGTTTTGTTGTCTGATGTCGTTTCTTTGGCTGATGAGTGTTCTGATGTGTTGTGGTAGGAGAAGTGATTTGCTTTTTATTTTTTCCGTGGGGTATGTGGTGATTGTCTGCTGTAAGTATGAGGTTTGTGAGCATGGTGTTGGCTGTGTGGATGTTGTCAGGTATGGTTAAGTTCTCCAGTGCTGATTCTATTTCAGAGGTGTATCCTTCCCAGTCTGCTTTCCTGTAATTTGTGTAAGTTTGAAGGTGTTGTTGTAGGCGGAAAGGAGCACGCGTGTTGTGTGTGATTTTGATAGGAAGGTGGTCTGAACTGAGTGCGTGTATTGTGGTCCATGTTGTTCTGTTTGTGATGCTGTTGCTGGCTGTTGTGATGTCCGGTGATGTTGGTTGTTGGTTGATGTTTTTAGGTTTTCTGGTAGGTGTGTTTGCGTTTAGAGTGATTTGTTGGGAGTTCTGTAGTATGTCTGCAATGAGGGTGCCTCTGTGGTCGTCGTAGGGAGAGTGCCATTGTGTTGAGTGAGCGTTGATGTCTGCGGTTAGAATGGTGTTGTTCAGCGAGTTTATGTATTGGAAGGTGTTGGTGATGTCTGTGTCTTCTGTGGCGTGGTCTGGTCGGGTGGTATCTCTGGGGGGTATATACATGTTGCATATGTGTAGTCTTTTGTGGTTGGTTATGTGAATCTTTACGGTTTGAATTTCTGTAGTGTTGGTGTTAATGTTGTTGGGGATGTTCATGGGAGTGAATGTGACTGATTTGTGAATGTATGTGAGCAGTCCTCCTCCTCCCTTGTGTTCTCTGTCTTTCCTAATGCTGGTGTAGTTGGTGAGACGAGGTGTGTTGTGTTGTTTTTCTAGTTTGGTTTCTTGTATGGTGATGATGTCTGCGTGCTGTTGTGAGGCGAGTTCTTCTAGTTCTGTTTTCTTGTTTTGGATGCCGTTGATGTTTATTTGTAGTATGGTCAGTGTGTGTTTGTTGTTTTTGTTGGTGGGTGTTGTTCTTTGTGGGTTGTTCGGGGGTTGTGGTGTTGGGGTGTTTGTTGTTTGCGTGTGTGTTCTGCATGTCCACGTGTTTGTGTATTGGCGGGTGGTGATGCCGGAGCAATGTCTGTGTATCCAGTGTGGGTGTGTTGAGTTGCATCTGAGTGAGGTTTGTCTGCGTGTGATGATTCTATTGCAGCTATTGCAGGTCCAGGTTTGGGGGGCTGGTCTTGTGTTTGTTGTATCTCTGTTGGAGTTGTCTGTCCGTGTTGCGTTTGAGGGTAGTGTTGGTGAGGCGAGTGTGTTGTTTTGGTCTGTTTGTGCTCTGCTGCCTGTTGGTGTCCTACGAGGTGTTGTTGTTCGTGGTGGTGTTTTGGGATGTAGTCTGCATTTCCATGTTATGTTGTATTGTCTAGTGTTTATGTTTGTGCAATGTTTGTGTACCCAGTGTGGTGTGTGGTGGTTGCATCTGAAGGATGTCTGTCTTCTTGTAATCTGTTGTGTGCAAATGTCGCATGTCCAGGTAGTTTGTTGTGTGTGTGTTTGTTGCGTGCGTGAGAGTGTCTGTGTGGGCCCCGGATTTGTCTCTATGTCCCCCGCCTGGAGCAAAAGGTCCGCCCGCCACCCTGCCAGGTTCAGGGGGCGGTTATCCGAAAAAAAAAAAAAACGGCCGTAAGGGCACCCCGTTCGGGGTGCAGGGATTGGTTCCTTGATTTGTCCCCCCGTTCGGGGGGAACCCTCCAACTGCGAGTAAGCCAAGGAGTTTGGAGGTACAGCAGGTTGACAGCAGTGTGATCGAGCAGATTAGATAGAGTAGAATTTGAATGGGGCTTCACTGATTTATTTCATACAATTCATATCTAAAACACAGTTGAAAAATATTTGATTGTTAAAATATTTAAATACAAGAACTATATCAAGAAATTAACAAAACATAGTTTTTTTAGTTAGGAGAAAAGTCTAAAAACATATCACAAATGACAAACGTTGTGCCTCTCCTCCTCCTGTTCTTCAATGAAGCTGATCACCCTCCAGCTCCCGTTAGAAACATCGTGCTGCTGAAGGTGTGCCGGCAGAATGGTTGTGATACAGGAGGTGCTGTGGACTCTCCCAGAAACGAGGACCTAGTTTAGTTGTAGATCCAGTAAAACATAGTGCAAATGTGACATTATTTATAATGCACAGTTACAGTCTTGTGAATATTAAAAAATGTACTTCATGTAATGCAGGAAGCGAATATTTCAAACGAACTAAGGCAGCAAACAGTAAGAGCAAAATCGTGTTCCAAACATTAACTCTTTTTTTAAATGTCAATTAGCTTGTGAGTAATAAGACAAAATGTGACTGTCAGACAGAGAACTGTCAGAGCAAACGGCAGATTTTAGAAAGTCCTGCCGAAATAAATCTGCACCCGACTGCGACTGTCAGCGTTGAACTGCCGCCATTGCTGTCAAAGTCAGACACATCTCCAAAATTGTTGGAGCAAATTTTTAAGCAGGCTTCATCTTGATAAATTGACCACGTATTTGACATTTACACCATAACGTTACCGCCTAAAATGATCGTAAAACAAAATTTTGTGTAACAACAAGAGTAATATGTACCCCAAAAGCTTTCAAAGCGTCTGAAAGTTTTCTCCTCCGTTTTTGTTGGGGCTTGGCTCGAAATGCATCATGATTGGCCTCCCGAAGTCCACGTGTCTGTCGGACGTGCTCTCATTGGTCTACAATACCATCACGGATGAATAAATACTCAAAGGGCTTGCCAGGCAAGCCCTTTGAACCCTTTAAATACTCAATGGGCTTGACTGGCAAGCCCTTTGAGTATTTATTCCATATTGCCCACTAGTTCACTAGTAAGGTCATTTTGACGCTTACTAGTGAACATGTAAGGCCATAAATGTGCCCACTAGTTCACTAGTAAGATCATTTTGAGGCTTACTCGTTGACATGTAAGCCACAAAACGCCCGCTAGTTCACTAGTAAGATAATTTTGAGGCTTCTAGTGAACATGTAAGCCACAGAACGCCCACTAGTTCACTAGTAAGATCATTTTGACGCTTACTAGTGAACATGTAAGCCACAAAACGCTCACTAGTTCACTAGTAAGGTCATTTTGACGCTTACTAGTGAACATGTAAGCCACAAAACGCTCACTGGTTCACTAGTAAGGTAATTTTGACGCTTACTAGTGAACATGTAAGCCACAAAACGCCCACTAGTTCCCTAGTAAGATCATTTTGACGCTTATTTATGAACATGTCAGCCACAAAACGCTCACTCGTTCACTAGTAAGATCATTTTGACGCTTACTAGTGAACATGTAAGCCACAAAACGCCCACTAGTTCACTAGTAAGATCATTTTGACGCTTACTAGTGAACATGTAAGGCCATAAATGTGCCCACTAGTTCACTAGTAAGTTCATTTTGAGGCTTACTAGTTGACATGTAAGCCACACATCGCCTACTAGTTCACTAGTAAGATCATTTTGAGGCTTACTAGTGAACATGTAAGCCACAAAACGCCCAATAGTTCACTAGTAAGATCATTTTGACGCTTACTATTGAACATGTAAGCCACAAAACGCTCACTAGTTCACTAGTAAGGTCATTTTGACGCTTACTAGTGAACATGTAAGCCGCAAAACGCCCACTAGTTCACTAATAAGATTATTTTGACGCTTACTACTGAACATTTAAGGCCATAAATGTGCCCACTAGTTCACTGGTAAGATGATTTTGACGCTTACTAGTGAACATGTAAGGCCATAAGTGTGCCCACTTGTAGTGCTAGTGACATTACACTGTACTTGCATTAAATGCAAATAAGGATGATTACGAAAACATGTAACGGTATCCTATTGGCTGTACGTTTCAAAATAGTGTCATCCCACCAGTCAGGGCTCATGATTTTTGAAATTCTGTGCCCACTTAGTTTTTTAAAACAACAATGGCGGACAGTGTCCTGAGACGTATTCGGCGAAGATGCAGGGCAATAGAGAGTGCCTGTCATCAAGGGTCTGCCGGTGAAAGTGAAGCACGCGCGATAAACATTTCAATTGCTAATTTAAGAAGAGTTAGTGACCAGTTTAGCGCTGATACTATTCAAAGTTTGATTCAAAGTCCAATAGATCTCCGATCTGTCATCATTGCGGGACCCACTCCTAATGGTGGACGTGTTTGTTCCCATGTGGCACATCGTTTGCACACAGGTAAAATGGCTACCATTTTTTGTCATTGGTTTTTCGTATGTATTTTTATTCGAACTACACACGGGTTTTACTGACGACTTGCTGTGACTTACCTTCTATCACCCTGTCAAACGTCGTTTTATACCAGTGGTTTTCCTGCAAATCAGTAGACTATTAAGTAACGCGATGGCTGTACACTTTTAAGCAATAACTAGTGATCTTTTAGTTATTCAATTATAAGTTTGAATTATTTTTTTCTTGAGTAAAATGGTTAGAGAAAATAGCTGCTCGTGGTTTTGAAGCTGCATATACTTTTATGTACATCTGTGTCTATATGCCTGTACTGTATACAGTATATAAAAAACACGTAGTGATTCGTTTGCTTGAATTCCTTAATCCTTTTATTTCCATACTTTAGGTAGACGAGGAAGACCAGCACTTGACATTACAAGTGATCAAATTGAACTGCTCCCCACTCAGGGCTTTACAGTGAGAGCCATCACTGAGATGTTGTGTTGTTCCTCTTCATACCT